>NW_028257412.1:0-156942 GCF_982258835.1 Parasteatoda tepidariorum | reverse complement strand
GCACGTGCGCTGCTGAAGTGCCGCGTTGCAGTGGCCCAACATGTCGGACGAAACACTGTCCGACTACGACACGCCAGTGCGTTTACTCCTCAGTTCGGCTTCCGCTCTAATCAGTGGCCAAAAATGGCGGACACTCCACGGCCCTACTGCGGCACTTAATAGGCTGTTGTGCCGCGTTGCGGTGGCCCGAAATGGCGGACACCACACTGCCCTACTAGACTCTACCAAAGACTTAAGTTCTCAGTTGCGCTTCCGCTTAAATCAGAGGCAAAATATGGCGGACCCTCCATGGCCCTATTGCGCCAAGCGCGCGGCTGTAGTGTCGCGTTGCGTTGCCCCAAAATATCGGACTCTACACTGCCCTACTACGACACGCCAGTGCCTTTACTCCTCAGCAGGGCTTCCGCTCTCATCCGGGACCAAAGATGGCGAACACACCCCGGCACTACTTCGGCGCGCGCGTGGCTGTAGTGCTGCGTTGCGTTGGCCCAAAATGGTGGACACAACACTACCCTACTAGACTGTACCATAAACTTAAGTTCTCAGTTGCGCTTCCGCTTTAATCTATGGCCAAATATGGCGGGCCCTCCATGGCCCTTCTTCGGCACGTGCGCGGCTTTATTGCCGCGTTGCGGTGGCCCAACATGTCGGACGCTACACTGCCCGACTACGACACGCCTGTGCCTTTACTCCTCAGTTCGGCTTCTGCTCTAATCAGTGTCTAACGATGGCGGGCGGTCTATTGCCCTACTGCGGCACGTGTGTGGCTGTAGTGCCACGTTGCAGTGGCCCAAAATATCGGACTCTACACTGCCCTACTACTACACGCGAGTGCCTTTACTCCTCAGGTCGGCTTCCACCCTATCATTGACCAAAGATGGCGAATACTCCCGCCCCCTAATGCCGCACGTGCACGGCTGTAGTGCCGCGTTGCAGTGGCAAAAATGGCAGGAAACTGCACTGCCCAACTACTACACGCCAGTGCCTTTACTCCTCTGTTCGGCTTCCGCTCTAAATAGTGGAAAAAGATGGCAGACACTCCATGGCCCTTCAGCGGCACGTGCACGGCTGTAAAGCCGCGTTGCGGTGGCCAAAATGGCTGGAAACTACACTGCCCTATTTCTACACGCCTAGCCTTTACTCCTCAGTTCGACTTCCGTTCAAATTAGTGACCATAGAAGGCGGATACTCAATGGCCCTATTGCGGCACATGCGATGCTGTAGTGCCGCGTTGCGGTTTCCCGAAATGTCGGACTCTACACTGCCCTACTACGACACACCAGTACCTTTACTCCTCAGTTCGGATTCCGCTATAAATAGTGGAAAAAGATGGCGGACACTCCAAGGCCCTTCAGCGGCACGAGCACGGCTGTAGCGCCGCGTTGCGGAGGCAAGAATGGCAGGAAACTACACTGCCCTACTACAGCACACCAGTGCCTTTATTCCTCAGTTGGGCTTTCGCTCTAATCCGTTGCCAAGGATGGCGGACATTCCATAGCTCAAATGCGGCACGTCCGCGGCTGTAGTGCCGCGTTGCAGTGGCCATAATGGCGGAAACTACACTTCCCTACTACGGCACGCGAGTGCCTTTACTCCTCAGGTCGGCTTCCGCCCTAATCAGTGGCCAAATATGGCGGACCTCCATGGCCCTACTGCGGCACATGTGCGGCTTTATAGCCGCGTTGCGGGGGCCAAAATGGCAGGAAATTACACTGTACTACTACGACTCGCCAGTGTCTTTACTCCTTAGTTGGGCTTCCGCTCTAATCCGTGGCCAAAGATGGCGAATACTCCCGCCCCCTAATGCCGCCCGTGCACGGCTGTAGTGCCGCGTTGCAGTGGCGAAAATGGCAGGAAACTGCACTGCCCAACTACTACACGCCAGTGCCTTTACTCCTCTGTTCGGCTTCCGCTCTAAATAGTGGCCAAATATGGCAGACACTCCATGGCCCTTCAGCGGCACGTGCACGGCTGTAGCGCCGCGTTTCGGTGGAACAACATTTCGGACTCTTCCCAGCCCTACTACCACACGCCTGTGCCTTTACTCCTCAGTTCGGCTTCCGCTCTAATCTGTGACCAAAGAAGGCGGACACTCTATGGCATTTCTGCGGCACCTGCGCGGCTGTAGTGCCGCTTTGCGGTAGTCCATAATGTCGGATTCTGCACTGCCCAACTACGACACGACAGTGCCTTTACTCCTAAGTTGGGCTTCCGCACCACTCCGTGGCCAAAGATGGCGATCAGTCTATGGCCCTATTGCGGCAGGTCCGCGGCTGTAGTGCCGCGTTGCGGTGGCCCAAAATGTCGGACTCTACACTGCCCTACTACGACACACCAGTGCCTTTACTCCTCTGTTCGGCTTCCGCTCTAAATAGTGGAAAAAGATGGCAGACACTCCATGGCCCTTCAGCGACACGTGCACGGCTGTAGCGCCGCGTTTCGGTGGACCAACATGTCGGACTCTTCCCAGCCCTACTACCACACGCCTGTGCCTTTACTCCTCAGTTCGGCTTCCAATCTAATCAGTGACCAAAGATGGTGGACACTCCATAGCCCTACAGCAGCACGTCCGCGACAGTAGAGCCGCGGTGCGGTGGCTCAAAATGTCGGACTATACACTGCCCTACTACTACACGCCAGCGCCTTTACTCTTCAGTTCGGCTTCCGCTCTAATTTGTGGCCAAAGTTGGCGGACAATCCATAGCCTTACCGCGGCACATGCACAGCTGTAGTGTCACGTTGCGGTGGCCCAAAATATCGGACTCTACTCTGCCCTACTACGACACGCCTGTGCCTTTACTCCTCAGTTGAGCTTCCGCTCTTATCCGTTTTCCAAAGATGGCGGACATTCTATAGCCCTACTGCGGCACGTCCGCGGCTGTAGTGCCGTGTTGCGGTGCCCCAAAATAGCGGACTCTACACTGCCCTACTGCGACACGCCTGTTCCTTTACTCCTCAGTTGGGCTTCCGCTTAAATTAGTGGCTAAAGATTGCGGACAGTCTATAGCCCTACTGCGGCACGTCCTCGGCAGTAGTGTCGCGTTGCGGTGCCCTAAAATGGCGGACTCTACACTGCCCTACTACGACACGCCTGTGGCTTTACTCCTCAGTAGGGCTTCCGCTCTAATCCGTGTCCAAAGATGATGAACACTCCCCGGCCCTAATGCGGCACGTGCACGGCAGTAGTGCCATGTTGCGATGGCCAAAAATATCGGACTCTACACTGCCCTACTACGACACGCCTGTGGCTTTACTCCTCAGATGAGTTTCAGCTCTAATCAGTGACCAAAGATGGTGGACACTCCATAGCCCTACAGCAGCACGTCCGCGACAGTAGAGCCGCGGTGCGGTGGCTCAAAATGTCGGACTATACACTGCCCTACTACTACACGCCAGCGCCTTTACTCTTCAGTTCGGCTTCCGCTCATATTAGTGGCCAAAGATGGCGGACAGTCTATAGCCCTACTGCGTCACGTCCGCGGCAGTAGTGTCGCGTTGCGGTGCCCTAAAATGGTGGACTCTACACTGCCCTACTACGACACGCCTGTGCCTTTACTCCTCAGTTGAGCTTCTGCTCTTATCCGTTACCAAAGATTTCGGACATTCCATAGCCCTACTGCGGCACGTCCGCGGCTGTAGTGCCGTGTTGCGGTGCCCCAAAATAGCGGACTCTACACTGCCCTACTGCGACACGCCTGTTCCTTTACTCCTCAGTTGGGCTTCCGCTTAAATCAGTGCCTAAAGATGGCGGACAGTCTATAGCCCTACTGCGGCACGTCCGCGGCTGTAGTGCTGAGCAGTGGTGGCTAAAATGGCAGGATACTACACTGCCCTACTACTACACGCCAGTGCCTTTTCTCTTCAGTTCGGCTTCCAATCTAACTAATGGAAAAAGATGGCGGACACTCCATGGCCCTTCTGCGGCACGTGTAAGCTGAAGTGCCACGTTGTGTTGCCCCAAAATATCGGACTCTACTCTGCCCTACTACTACACGTCAGTGCCTTTACTCCTCAGTTCGGCTTCCGCTCTAATCCCTGGCCAAAGAGGGCGAACACTCCCCGGCCCTAATGCGGCACATCACGGCTGTAGTGCCGTGTTGCGGTGGCCCAAAATATCGGACTCTACACTGCCCTACGACGACACGTCAGTGCCTTTACTCCTTAAATCGACTTCCGCTCAAATCAGTGACCAAAGATGGCGAATAGTCTATAGACCTTCTGCGACACGTCCGCGGCTGTAGTGCCGCGTTGCGGTGCCCCAAAATGGCGGACACTTCACTGCCCTACTACGACACGCCTGTTCCTTTACACCTCAGTTCGGCTTTCGCTTAAATCAGTGGACAAATATGGCGGACCCTCCATGGCCCTACTGCAGCACGTCCGCGGCTGTAGTGCCGCGATGCGGTGCCCCAAAATGTCGGACTCTACACTGCCCTACTACGACACGCCTGTTTCTTTATTCCTCAGATGAGCTTCCGCTCTAATCAGTGGCCAAAGATGGTGGACACTCCATAGCCCTACAGCAGCACGTCCGCGACTGCAGTTCCGCGGTGCGGTGGCCCAAAATGTCAGACTATACACTGCCCTAGCACGACACGCAAGTGTCTTTACTCTTCAGTTCGGCTTCCGCTCTTATCCGTTACCAAAGATGGCGGGCATTCCATAGCCCTACTGCGGCACGTCCGCGGCTGTAGTGCCGAGTTGCGGTGCCCCAAAATAGCGGACTCTACACTGCCCTACTGCGACACGCCTGTTCCTTTACTCCTCAGTTGGGCTTCCGCTTAAATCAGTGGCTAAAGGTAGCGGACAGTCTATAGCGCTACTGCGGCACGTCCGCGGCTGTAGTGCTGAGCAGTGGTGGCCAAAAATATCGGACTCTACACTGCCCTACGACGACACGTCAGTGCCTTTACTCCTCAGTTCGGCATCCGCTCTAATCCCTGGCCAAAGATGGCGAACACTCCCCGGCCCTAATGCGGCACATCACGGCTGTAGTTCCGTGTTGCGGTGGCCCTAAATATCGGACTCTACACTGCCCTACGACGACACGTCAGTGCCTTTACTCCTTAAATCGACTTCCGCTCAAATCAGTGGCCAAAGATGGCGAATAGTCTATAGACCTTCTGCGGCACGTCCGCGGCTGTAGTGCCGCGTTGCGGGGCCCCAAAATAGCGGACACTTCACTGCCCTACTACGACACGCAAGTACCTTTACTCTTCAGTTCGGCTTCCGCTCTAATTTGTGGCCAAAGTTGGCGGACAATCCATAGCCCTACTGCGGCACGTCCGCGGCTGTAGTGCCGTGTTGCGGTGCCCCAAAATAGCGGACTCTACACTGTCCTACGACGACACGTCAGTGCCTTTACTCCTTAAATTGACTTCCGCTCAAATCAGTGGCCAAAGATGGCGAATAGTCTATAGACCTTCTGCGGCACGTCCGCGGCTGTAGTGCCGCGTTGCGGTGCCCCAAAATGGCGGACAATTCACTGCCCTACTACGACACGCCTGTTCCTTTACTCCTCAGTTGGGCTTTCGCTTAAATCAGTGGCCTAATATGGCGGACCCTCCGTGGCCCTACTGTGGCACGTCTGCGGCTGTAGTGCCGCGTTGCGGTGCCCCTAAATGGCGGACTCTACACTGCCCTACTACGACAGGCCTGTTCCTTTACTCCTCAGTAGGGCTTCCGCTTAAATCAGTGGCTAAAGATGGCGGACCCTCCATTGCCCTACTGCGGCAAGCGCGCGGCTGTAGTGTCGCGTTGCGTTGCACCAAAATATCGGACTCTACACTGCCCTACTACGACAGGCCTGTTCCTTTACTCCTCAGTAGGGCTTCCGCTTAAATCAGTGGCTAAAGATGGCAGACAGTCTATAGCCCTACTGCGGCACGTCCGCGGCTGTAGTGCTGCGTAGCGGTGGCCAAAATGACAGGATACTACACTGCCCTACTACTACACGCCAGTGCCTTTTCTCTTCAGTTCTGCTTCCACTCTAACTAATGGAAAAAGATGTCGGACACTCCATGGCCCTTCAGCGGCACGTGCGCTGCTAAAGTGCCGCGTTGCAGTGGCCGAAAATGGCGTACTCTACACTGCCCGACTACGACACGCCAGTGCCTTTACTCCACAGTTCGGCTTCCGCTCTAATCCTTGTCCAAAGATGATGAACACTCCCCGGCCCTAATGCGGCACTTGCACGACTGTAGTGCCGCGTTGCTGCGGCCCAACATGTCGGACGCAACACTGCCCGACTACGACACGCCTGTGGCTTTACTCCTCTGTTCGGCTTCCGCTCTAATCCCTGGCCAAAGATGGCGAACACTCCCCGGCCCTAATGCGGCACATCACGGCTGTAGTGCCGTGTTGCGGTTGCCCAAAATATCGGACTCTACACTGCCCTAAGACGACGCGTAATTGCCTTTACTCCTTAAATCGACTTCCGCTCAAATCAGTGGCCAAAGATGGCGAATAGTCTATAGACCTTCTGCGGCACGTCCGCGGCTGTAGTGCCGCGTTGCGGTGCCCCAAAATGGCGGACACTTCACTGCCCTACTACGACACGCCTGTTCCTTTACTCCTCAGTTGGGCTTTCGCTTAAATCAGTGGCCAAATATGGCGGACCCTCCATGGCCCTACTGCGGCACGTCTGCGGCTGTAGTGCCGCGTTGCGATGCCCCTAAATGGCGGACTCTACACTGCCCTACTACGACACGACAGTGGCTTTACTCAACAGATGAGCTTCCGCTCTAATCAGTGGCCAAAGTTGGCGAATAGTCTATAGACCTTCTGCGGCACGTCCGCGGCTGTAGTGCCGCGTTGCGGTGCCCCAAAATATCGGACTCTACACTGCCCTACGACGACACGTCAGTGCCTTTACTCCTTAAATCGACTTCCGCTCAAATCAGTGACCAAAGATGGCGAATAGTCTATAGACCTTCTGCGGCACGTCCGCGGCTGTAGTGCCACGTTGCGGGGCCCCAAAATGGCGGACACTTCACTGCCCTACTACGACACGCAAGTGCCTTTACTCTTCAGTTCGGCTTCCGCTCTAATTTGTGGCCAAAGTTGGCGGACAGTCTATAACCCTACTGCGTCACGTCCGCGGCAGTAGTGTCGCGTTGCGGTGCCCTAAAATGGCGGACTCTACACTGCCCTACTACGACACGCCTATGCCTTTACTCCTCAGTTGAGCTTCCGCTCTTATCCGTTACCAAAGATGGCGGATATTCCATAGCCCTACTGCGGCACGTCCGCGGCTGTAGTGCTGTGTTGCGGTGTCCCAAAATAGCGGACTCCACACTGCCCTACTGCGACACGCCTGTTCCTTTACTCCTCAGTTGCGCTTCCGCTTAAATCAGAGGCCAAATATGGCGGACCCTCCATGGCCCTACTGCGGCAAGCGCGCTGCTGTAGTGCCGCGTTGCGTTGCCCCAAAAAATCGGACTCTACACTGCCCTACTACGACACGCCTGTTCCTTTACTCCTCAGTAGGACTTTCGCTTAAATCAGTGGCTAAAGATGGCGGACAGTCTATAGCCATCCTGCGGCACGTCCGCAGCTGTAGTGCTGCGTAGCGGTGGCCAAAATGACAGGATACTACACTGCCCTACTACTACACGCCAGTGCCTTTTCTCCTCAGTTCTGCTTCCCCTCTAACTAATGGAAAAAGATGTCGGGCACTCCATGGCCCTTCAGCGGCACGTGCGCTGCTAAAGTGTCGCGTTGCAGTGGCCCAAAATGGCGTACTCTACACTGCCCGACTACGACACGCCAGTGCCTTTACTCTACAGTTCGGCTTCCGCTCTAATCAGTGGCCAAAGATGGCGGACACTCCACGGCCCTACTGCGACACGTGCGTGGCTTTATTGCCCCGTTGCGTTGCCCCAAAATGGCGGACTCTACACTGCCCTACTACGACACGTCAGTGCCTTTACTCCTCAGCAGGGCTTCCGCTCTTTCCTGGGACCAAAGATGGCGAACACTCCCCGGCCCTAATGCGGCACTTGCACGGCTGTAGTGCCGCGTTGCTGCGGCCCAACATGTCGGACGCAACACTGCCCGACTACGACACGTCTGTGGCTTTACTCCTCAGTTGGGCTTCCGCTCTAATCCGTGTCCAAAGATGATGAACACTCCCCGGCCCTAATGCGGCACGTGCACGGCAGTAGTGCCGTGTTGCGATGGACCAAAATATCGGACTCTACACTGCCCTACTACTACCCGCCAGAGCCTTTTCTCCTCAGTTCGGCTTCCGCGCTTAATAGTGGAAAAAGATGTCGGACACTCCATGGCCCTTCAGCGGCACGTGCGCTGCTAAAGTGCCACGTTGTGTTGCCCCAAAATATCGGACTCTACTCTGCCCTACTACTACACGTCAGTGCCTTTACTCCTCTTTTCGGCTTCCGCTCTAATCCCTGGCCAAAGATGGCGAACACTCCCGGCCCTAATGCGGCACATAACGGCTGTAGTGCCGTGTTGCGGCGGCCCAAAATATCGGACTCTACACTGCCCTAAGACGAAATGTCAGTGCCTTTACTCCTTAAATCGACTTCCGCTCAAATCAGTGGCCAAAGATGGCGAATAGTCTATAGACCTTCTGCGGCACGTCCGCGGCTGTAGTGCCGCGTTGCGGTGCCCCAAAATGGTGGACACTTCACTGCCCTACTACGACACGCCTGTTCCTTTACTCCTCAGTTGGGCTTTCGCTTAAATCAGTGGCCAAATATGGCGGACCCTCCATGGCCCTACTGCAGCACGTCCGCGGCTGTAGTGCCGCGATGCGGTGCCCCAAAATGTCGGACTCAACACTGCCCTACTAGACTCTACCAAAGACTTAAGTTCTCAGTTGCGCTTCCGCTTAAATCAGTGGCCTAATATGGCGGACCCTCCGTGGCCCTACTGCGGCACGTCTGCGGCTGTAGCACCGCGTTGCGGTGCCCCTAAATGGCGGACTCTAATCTGCCCTACTACGACACGCCAGTGGCTTTACTCCTCAGATGAGCTTCCGCTCTAATCAATGGCCAAAGATGGTGGACACTCAATAGCCCTACAGCAGCACGTCCGCGACTGTAGTGTCACGTTGCGGTGGCCCAAAATATCGGACTCTACTCTGCCCTACTACGACACGCCTGTGCCTTTACTCCTCAGTTGAGCTTCCGCTCTTATCCGTTACCAAAGATGGCGGACATTCCATAGTCCTACTGCGGCACGTCCGCGGCTGTAGTGCCGTGTTGCGGTGCCCCAAAATAGCGGACTCTACACTGCCCTACTGCGACTCGCCTGTTCCTTTACTCCTCAGTTGGGCTTCCGCTTAAATCAGTGGCTAAAGATGGCGGACAGTCTATAGCCCTACTGCGGCTCGTCCGCGGCTGTAGTGCTGAGCAGTGGTGGCCAAAATGGCAGGATACTACACTGCCCTACTACTACACGCCAGTGCCTTTTCTCCTCAGTTCTGCTTCCGCTCTAAATAGTGGAAAAAGATGTCGGACACTCCATGGCCCTTCGGCGGCACGTGCGCTGCTGAAGTGCCGCGTTGCAGTGACCCAACATGTCGGACGCAACACTGTCCGACTACGACACGCCAGTGCCTTTACTCCTCAGTTCGGCTTCCGCTCTAATCAGTGGCCAAAAATGGCGGACACTCCATGGCCCTACTGCGGCACGTAATAGGCTGTTGTGCCGCGTTGCGGTGGCCCGAAATGGAGGACACCACACTGCCCTACTAGACTCTACCAAAGACTTAAGTTCTGAGTTGCGCTTCCGCTTAAATCAGAGGCTAAATATGGCGGACCCTACATGGCCCTATTGAGGCAAGCGCGCAGCTGTAGTGTCGCGTTGCGTTGCCCCAAAATATCGGACTCTACACTGCCCTACTACGACACGCCTGTTCCTTTACTCCTCAGTAGGGCTTCCGCTTAAATCAGTGGCTAAAGATGGCGGACAGTCTATAGCCCTACTGCGGCACGTCCGCGGCTGTAGTGCTGCGTAGTGGTGGCTAAAATGACTGGATACTACACTGCCCTACTACTACACGCCAGTGCCTTTTCTCCTCAGTTCTGCTTCCACTCTAACTAATGGAAAAAGATGTCGGACACTCCATGGCCCTTCAGCGGCACGTGCGCTGCTAAAGTGCCGCGTTGCAGTGGCCCAAAATGGCGTACTCTACACTGCCCTACTACGACACGCCTGTTCCTTTACTCCTCAGTAGGGCTTCCGCTTAAATCAGTGGCTAAAGATGGCGGACAGTCTATAGCCCTACTGCGGCACGTCCGCGGCTGTAGTGCTGCGTAGTGGTGGCTAAAATGACTGGATACTACACTGCCCTACTACTACACGCCAGTGCCTTTTCTCCTCAGTTCTGCTTCCACTCTAACTAATGGAAAAAGATGTCGGACACTCCATGGCCCTTCAGCGGCACGTGCGCTGCTAAAGTGCCGCGATGCAGTGGCCCAAAATGGCGTACTCCACACTGCCCGACTACGACACGCCAGTGCCTTTACTCCACAGTTCGGCTTCCGCTCTAATCAGTGGCCAAAGATGGCGGACACTCCACGGCCCTACTGCGACACGTGCGTGGCTTTATTGCCCCGTTGCGGTGGAACAAAATATAGGACTCTTCACTGCCCTATTACTACACGTCAGTGCCTTTACTCCTCAGTTCGGCTTCCGCTCTAATTAATGGCCAAAGATGGCGGACAGTCTATAGCCCTACTGCGGCACGTCCGTGGCTGTAGTGTCGCGTTGCGTTGCCCCAAAATGGCGGACTCTACACTGCCCTACTACGACACGCCAGTGCCTTTACTCCTGAGCAGGGCTTCCGCTCTTATCCGGGACCAAAGATGGCGAACACTCCCCGGCCCTAATGCGGCACTTGCACGGCTGTAGTGCCGCGTTGCAGTGGCCCAACATGTCGGACGCAACACTGTCCGACTACGACACGTCAGTGCCTGTACTCCTCAGTTCGGCTTCCGCTCTAATCAGTGGCCAAAAATGGAGGACACTCCACGGCCCTACTGCGGCACGTAATAGGCTGTTGTGCCGCGTTGCGGTGGCCCGAAATGGCGGACACTACACTGCCCTACTAGACTCTACCAAAGACTTAAGTTCTCAGTTGCGCTTCCGCTTAAATCAGAGGCCAAATATGGCGGACCCTCCATGGCCCTACTGCGGCAAGCGTGCGGCTGTAGTGTCGCGTTGCGTTGCCCCAAAATATCGGACTCTACACTGCCCTACTACGACACGCCTGTTCCTTTACTCCTCTGTAGGGCTTCCGCTTAAACCAGTGGCTAAAGATGGCGGACAGTCTATAGCCCTACTGCGGCACGTCCGCGGCTGTAGTGCTGCGTAGTGGTGGCCAAAATGACATGATACTACACTGCCCTACTACTGCACGCCTGTGCCTTTTCTCCTCAGTTCGGCTTCCACTCTAACTAATGGAAAAAGATGTCGGACACTCCATGGCCCTTCAGCGGCACGTGCGCTGCTAAAGTGCCGCGTTGCAGTGGCCCAAAATGGCGTACTCTACACTGCCCGACTACGACACGCCAGTGCCTTTACTCCACAGTTCGGCTTCCGCTCTAATCAGTGGCGAAAGATGGCGGACACTCCACGGCCCTACTGCGACACGTGCGTGGCTTTTTTACCCCGTTGCGGTGGAACAAAATATAGGACTCTTCACTGCCCTACTACTACACGTCAGTGCACTACACAGCGTGACCCTAAAGTTTACTATGTATGCCTATGCGAAATAGAGTGTTCTGAGAAGCTTAGAATGAAGAAATAAGCGTTCTAAAATTCTTTAAAAATTCAAAGACTTCTTTTAATGGTTAAATAACGCAGAGCGCGATATCAGACCTTAATATGGACCCATAATATTTAAATTGAACCAGGTATAATATTACAGGGTAATAGTGTACCCTACCACAGGAAATAATTATAGGTCAATTAGGGGGTACACTATGTATATTTTAAATAGTGTATTAAAACAAGGAAATACGAAGACACTTTTCTATGTTAACTAACGGCACGGTATCGGACCTTAATATAGACCTATAGTTTTTAAATTGGACCACGTATTATATTACAGGGTTATAGTGTACCCTATTACAGGAAATAATTATAGGTCAATTAGGGGGTACACAGCGTGACCCTAAAGTTTACTATGTATGCCTATGCGAAAAAAAGTGTTCTGAGAAGCTTAAAATGAGGAAATAAGCGTTCTAAAATGCTTTAAAAATTCAAAGACATCATTCAATGGTTAACTAACGCAAGGCGCAGTATCAGACCTTAATATTGACCCATAATATTTAAATTGGAACCAAGTTATTATATTACAGGGTAATAGTGTACCCTACCACAGGAAATAATTATAGGTCAATTAGGGGGTACACAGCGTGACCCTAAAGTTTACTATGTATGCCTATGCGAAAAAAAGTGTTCTGAGAAGCTTAAAATGAGGAAATAAGCGTTCTAAAATTCTTTAAAAATTCAAAGACATTTTTCTATGTTAACTAACGGTACGGTATCGGACCTTAATATTGACCTATAATTTTTAAATTGGACCACGTATTATATTACAGGGTAATAGTGTACCCTAGCGCAGGAAATAATTATAGGTCATTTAGGGGGTACACAGCGTGACACTAAATTTTACTATGTATGCCTATGCGAAATAGAGTGTTCTGAGATGCTTAAAATGAAGAAATAAGCGTTCTAAAATGCTTTAAAAATTCAAAGACATCTTTCAATGTTTAACTAACGCAAGGCGCGATATCAGACCTTAATATGGAACCATAATATTTAAATTGGACCAGGTATTATATTACAGAGTAATAGTGTACCCTACCACAGGAAATAATTATAGGTCAATTGGGGGGTACACTATGTATATTTTAAATAGTGCATTAAAACAAGGAAATTCGAAGACATCTTTCTATGGTTAACTAAAGCAAGGCGCAATATCAGACCTTAATATTGACCTATAATTTTTAAATTGGACCACGTATTATATTACAGGGTAATAGTGTACCCTACCACAGGAAATAATTATAGGTCAATTAGGGGGTACACAGCGTGGCCCTAAAGTTTACTATGTATGCCTATGCGAAATAGAGTGTTCCGAGAAGCTTAAAATGAAGAAATAAGCGTTCTAAAATGCTTTAAAAATTCAAAGACATCTTTCAATGGTTAACTAACGCAAGGCGCAATATCAGACCTTAATATTGACCTATAATTTTTAAATTGGACCACGTATTATATTAAAGGGTTATAGTGTACCCTACCACAGGAAATAATTATAGGTCAATTAGGGGGTACACAACGTGACCCTAAAGTTTACTATGTATGCCTATGCGAAATAAAGTGTTCTGAGAAGCTTAAAATGAGGAAATAAGCGTTCTAAAATGCTTTAAAAATTCAAAGACATTTTTCTATGTTAACTAACGGTACGGTATCGGTCCGTAATATTGACCTATAATTTTTAAATTGGACCACGTATTATATTACAGGGTAATATTGTTCCCTACCACAGGAAATAATTATAGGTCAATTAGGGGGTACACAGAGTGACCCTAAAGTTTACTATGTATGCCTATGCGAATTAAAGTGTTCTGAGAAGCTTAGAATGAAGAAATAAGCGTTCTAAAATTCTTTAAAAATTCAAAGACTTCTTTTAATGGTTAAATAACGCAGAGCGCGATATCAGACCTTAATATGGACCCATAATATTTAAATTGAACCAGGTATAATATTACAGGGTAATAGTGTACCCTACCACAGGAAATAATTATAGGTCAATTAGGGGGTACACTATGTATATTTTAAATAGTGTATTAAAACAAGGAAATACGAAGACACTTTTCTATGTTAACTAACGGCACGGTATCGGACCTTAATATAGACCTATAGTTTTTAAATTGGACCACGTATTATATTACAGGGTTATAGTGTACCCTATTACAGGAAATAATTATAGGTCAATTAGGGGGTACACAGCGTGACCCTAAAGTTTACTATGTATGCCTATGCGAAATAAAGTGTTCTGAGAAGCTTAAAATGAAGAAATAGGCGTTCTAAAATGCTTTAAAAATTCAAAGACATCATTCAATGGTTTAACTAACGCAAGGCGCAGTATCAGACCTTAATATTGACCCATAATATTTAAATTGGACCAGTTATTATATTACAGTGTAATAGTGTACCCTACCACAGGAAATAATTATAGGTCAATTAGGGGGTACACAGCGTGACCCTAAAGTTTACTATGTATGCCTATGCGAAAAAAAGTGTTCTGAGAAGCTTAAAATGAGGAAATAAGCGTTCTAAAATGCTTTAAAAATTCAAAGACATTTTTCTATGTTAACTAACGGTACGGTATCGGACCTTAATATTGACCTATAATTTTTAAATTGGACCACGTATTATATTACAGGGTAATAGTGTACCCTAGCGCAGGAAATAATTATAGGTCATTTAGGGGGTACACAGCGTGACACTAAATTTTACTATGTATGCCTATGCGAAATAGAGTGTTCTGAGATGCTTAAAATGAAGAAATAAGCGTTCTAAAATGCTTTTAAAAATTCAAAGACATCTTTCAATGTTTAACTAACGCAAGGCGCGATATCAGACCTTAATATGGAACCATAATATTTAAATTGGACCAGGTATTATATTACAGAGTAATAGTGTACCCTTACCACAGGAAATAATTATAGGTCAATTGGGGGGGTACACTATGTATATTTTAAATAGTGCATTAAAACAAGGAAATTCGAAGACATCTTTCTATGGTTAACTAAAGCAAGGCGCAATATCAGACCTTAATATTGACCTATAATTTTTAAATTGGACCACGTATTATATTACAGGGTAATAGTGTACCCTACCACAGGAAATAATTATAGGTCAATTAGGGGGTACACAGCGTGGCCCTAAAGTTTACTATGTATGCCTATGCGAAATAGAGTGTTCCGAGAAGCTTAAAATGAAGAAATAAGCGTTCTAAAATGCTTTAAAAATTCAAAGACATCTTTCAATGGTTAACTAACGCAAGGCGCAATATCAGACCTTAATATTGACCTATAATTTTTAAATTGGACCACGTATTATATTAAAGGGTTATAGTGTACCCTACCACAGGAAATAATTATAGGTCAATTAGGGGGTACACAACGTGACCCTAAAGTTTACTATGTATGCCTATGCGAAATAAAGTGTTCTGAGAAGCTTAAAATGAGGAAATAAGCGTTCTAAAATGCTTTAAAAATTCAAAGACATTTTTCTATGTTAACTAACGGTACGGTATCGGTCCGTAATATTGACCTATAATTTTTAAATTGGACCACGTATTATATTACAGGGTAATATTGTTCCCTACCACAGGAAATAATTATAGGTCAATTAGGGGGTACACAGAGTGACCCTAAAGTTTACTATGTATGCCTATGCGAATTAAAGTGTTCTGAGAAGCTTAAAATGAGGAAATAAGCGTTCTAAAATGCTTTAAAAATTCAAAGACATTTTTCTATGTTAACTAACGGCACGGTATCAAACCTTAATATTGACCTATAATTTTTAAATTGGACCAACTATTATATTACAGGGTAATAGTGTACCCTACCACAGGAAATAATTATATGTCAATTAGGGGGTACACAGCGTGACCCTAAAGTTTACTATGTATGCGTATGCGAAATAAAGTGTTCTGAGAAGCTTAAAATGAAGAAATAAGCGTTCTAAAATGCTTTAAAAATTCAAAGACATCTTTCAATGGTTAACTAACGCAAGGGGCAATATCAGACCTTAATATTGAACCATAATATTTATATTGGACCAGGTATTATATTACAGGGTAATAGTGTACCCTACCACAGGAAATATTTATAGGTCAATTAGGGGGTACACTATGTATATTTTAAATAGTGCATTAAAACAAGGAAATACGAAGACACTTTTCTATGTTAACTAACGGCACGGTATCGGACCTTAATATTGACCTATAATTTTTAAATTGGACCACGTATTATATTACAGGGTTATAGTGTACCCTACCACAGGAAATAATTATAGGTCAATTAGGGGGTACACAGACTGACCCCAAAGTTTACTATGTATGCCTATGCGAAATAAAGTGCTCTGAGAAGCTTAAAATGAGGAAATAAGCGTTCTAAAATGCTTTAAAAATTCAAAGACATTTTTCTATGTTAACTAACGGCACGGTATCGGACCTTAATACTGACCTATAATTTTTAAATTGGAAAACCTATTATATTACAGGGTAATAGTGTACCCTACCACAGGAAATAATTATAGGTCATTTAGGGGGTACACTATGTATATTTTAAATAGTGCATTAAAACAAGAAAATACGAAGACACTTTTCTATGTTAACTAACGGCACGGTATCGGACCTTAATATTGACCTATAATTTTTAAATTGGACCACGTATTATATTACAGGGTAATAGTGTACCCTACCACAGGAAATAATTATAGGTCATTTAGGGGGTACACAGACTGACCCCAAAGTTTACTATGTATGCCTATGCGAAATAAAGTGCTCTGAGAAGCTTAAAATGAGGAAATAAGCGTTCTAAAATGCTTTAAAAATTCAAAGACATTTTTCTATGTTAACTAACGGCACGGTATCGGACCTTAATACTGACCTATAATTTTTAAATTGGACCACCTATTATATTACAGGGTAATAGTGTACCCTACCACAGGAAATAATTATAGGTCATTTAGGGGGTACACTATGTATATTTTAAATAGTGCATTGAAACAAGAAAATACGAAGACACTTTTCTATGTTAACTAACGGCACGGTATCGGACCTTAATATTGACCTATAATTTTTAAATTGGACCACGTATTATATTACAGGGTAATAGTGTACCCTACCACAGGAAATAATTATAGGTCATTTAGGGGGTACACAGACTGACCCCAAAGTTTACTATGTATGCCTATGCGAAATAAAGTGCTCTGAGAAGCTTAAAATGAGGAAATAAGCGTTCTAAAATGCTTTAAAAATTCAAAGACATTTTTCTATGTTTACTAACGGCACGGTATCGGACCTTAATACTGACCTATAATTTTTAAATTGGACCACCTATTATACTACAGGGTAATAGTGTACCCTACCACAGGAAATAATTATAGGTCATTTAGGGGGTACACTATGTATATTTTAAATAGTGCATTAAAACAAGAAAATACGAAGACACTTTTCTATGTTAACTAACGGCACGGTATCGGACCTTAATATTGACCTATAATTTTTAAATTGGACCACGTATTATATTACAGGGTTATAGTGTACCCTACCACAGGAAATAATTATAGGTCAATTAGGTAGTACACAGAGTGACCCTAAAGTTTACTATGTATGCCTATGCGAAATAAAGTGTTCTGAGAAGCTTAAAATGAGGAAATAAGCGTTCTAAAATGCTTTAAAAATTCAAAGACATTTTTCTATGTTAACTAACGGCACGGTATCGGACCTTAATATTGACCTATAATTTTTAAATTGCACCACGTATTATATTACAGGGTAATAGTGTGCCCTACCACAGGAAATAATTATAGGTCATTTAGGGGGTACACAGCGTGACCCTAAATTTTACTATGTATGCCTATGCGAAATAGAGTGTTCTGAGATGCTTAAAATGAAGAAATAAGTGTTCTAAAATGCTTTAAAAATTCAAAGACATCTTTCAATGGTTAACTAACGCAAGGCGCAATATCAGCCCTGAATATTGACCCATAGTATTTAAATTGGACCAGGTATTAAATTACAGGGTAATAGTGTACCCTACCACAGGAAATATATATAGGTCAATTAGGGGGTACACTATGTATATTTTAAATAGTGCATTAAAACAAGGAAATACGAAGACACTTTTCTATGTTAACTAACGGCACGGTATCGGACCTTAATATTGACCTATAATTTTTAAATTGGACAACGTATTATATTACAGGGTTATAGTGTACCCTACCACAGGAAATAATTATAGGTCAATTAGGGGGTACACAGAGTGACCCTAAAGTTTACTATGTATGCCTATGCGAAATAAAGTGTTCTGAGAAGCTTAAAATGAGGAAATAAGCGTTCTAAAATGCTTTAAAAATTCAAAGACATTTTTCTATGTTAACTAACGGCACGGTATCGGACCTTAATATTGACCTATAATTTTTAAATTGGACCACCTATTATATTACAGGGTAATAGTGTACCCTACCACAGGAAATATATATAGGTCAATTAGGGGGTACACTATGTATATTTTAAATAGTGCATTAAAACAAGGAAATACGAAGACACTTTTCTATGTTAACTAACGGCACGGTATCGGACCTTAATATTGACCTATAATTTTTAAATTGGACCACGTATTATATTACAGGGTTATAGTGTACCCTACCACAGGAAATAATTATAGGTCATTTAGGGGGTACACAGCGTGACCCTAAATTTTACTATGTATGCCTATGCGAAATAGAGTGTTCTGAGATGCTTAAAATGAAGAAATAAGCGTTCTAAAATGCTTTAAAAATTCAAAGACATCTTTCAATGGTTAACTAACGCAAGGCGCAATATCAGACCTTAATATTGACCCATAATATTTAAATTGGACCAGGTATTATATTACAGGGTAATAGTGAACCCTACCACAGGAAATATATATAGGTCAATTAGGGGGTACACTATGTATATTTTAAATAGTGCATTAAAACAAGGAAATACGAAGACACTTTTCTATGTTAACTAACGGCACGGTATCGGACCTTAATATTGACCTATAATTTTTAAATTGGACCACGTATTATATTACAGGGTTATAGTGTACCCTACCATAGGAAATAATTATAGGTCAATTAGGGGGTACACAGAGTGACCCTAAAGTTTACTATGTATGCCTATGCGAAATAAAGTGTTCTGAGAAGCTTAAAATGAGGAAATAAGCGTTCTAAAATGCTTTAAAAATTCAAAGACATTTTTCTATGTTAACTAACGGCACGGTATCGGACCTTAATATTGACCTATAATTTTTAAATTGGACCACCTATTATATTACAGGGTAATAGTGTAACCTACCACAGGAAATAATTATATGTCAATTAGAGGGTACACAGCGTGACCCTAAAGTTTACTATGTATGCGTATGCGAAATAAAGTGTTCTGAGAAGCTTAAAATGAAGAAATAAGCGTTCTAAAATGCTTTAAAAATTCAAAGACATCTTTCAATGGTTAACTAACGCAAGGCGCAATATCAGACCTTAATATTGACCCATAATATTTATATTGGACCAGGTATTATATTACAGGGTAATAGTGTACCCTACCACAGGAAATATTTATAGGTCAATTAGGGGGTACACTATGTATATTTTAAATAGTGCATTAAAACAAGGAAATACGAAGACACTTTTCTATGTTAACTAACGGCACGGTATCGGACCTTAATATTGACCTATAATTTTTAAATTGGACCACGTATTATATTACAGGGTTATAGTGTACCCTACCACAGGAAATAATTATAGGTCAATTAGGGGGTACACAGACTGACCCCAAAGTTTACTATGTATGCCTATGCGAAATAAAGTGCTCTGAGAAGCTTAAAATGAGGAAATAAGCGTTCTAAAATGCTTTAAAAATTCAAAGACATTTTTCTATGTTAACTAACGGCACGGTATCGGACCTTAATACTGACCTATAATTTTTAAATTGGAAAACCTATTATATTACAGGGTAATAGTGTACCCTACCACAGGAAATAATTATAGGTCATTTAGGGGGTACACTATGTATATTTTAAATAGTGCATTAAAACAAGAAAATACGAAGACACTTTTCTATGTTAACTAACGGCACGGTATCGGACCTTAATATTGACCTATAATTTTTAAATTGGACCACGTATTATATTACAGGGTAATAGTGTACCCTACCACAGGAAATAATTATAGGTCATTTAGGGGGTACACAGACTGACCCCAAAGTTTACTATGTATGCCTATGCGAAATAAAGTGCTCTGAGAAGCTTAAAATGAGGAAATAAGCGTTCTAAAATGCTTTAAAAATTCAAAGACATTTTTCTATGTTAACTAACGGCACGGTATCGGACCTTAATACTGACCTATAATTTTTAAATTGGACCACCTATTATATTACAGGGTAATAGTGTACCCTACCACAGGAAATAATTATAGGTCATTTAGGGGGTACACTATGTATATTTTAAATAGTGCATTGAAACAAGAAAATACGAAGACACTTTTCTATGTTAACTAACGGCACGGTATCGGACCTTAATATTGACCTATAATTTTTAAATTGGACCACGTATTATATTACAGGGTAATAGTGTACCCTACCACAGGAAATAATTATAGGTCATTTAGGGGGTACACAGACTGACCCCAAAGTTTACTATGTATGCCTATGCGAAATAAAGTGCTCTGAGAAGCTTAAAATGAGGAAATAAGCGTTCTAAAATGCTTTAAAAATTCAAAGACATTTTTCTATGTTAACTAACGGCACGGTATCGGACCTTAATACTGACCTATAATTTTTAAATTGGACCACCTATTATATTACAGGGTAATAGTGTACCCTACCACAGGAAATAATTATAGGTCATTTAGGGGGTACACTATGTATATTTTAAATAGTGCATTAAAACAAGAAAATACGAAGACACTTTTCTATGTTAACTAACGGCACGGTATCGGACCTTAATATTGACCTATAATTTTTAAATTGGACCACGTATTATATTACAGGGTTATAGTGTACCCTACCACAGGAAATAATTATAGGTCAATTAGGTAGTACACAGAGTGACCCTAAAGTTTACTATGTATGCCTATGCGAAATAAAGTGTTCTGAGAAGCTTAAAATGAGGAAATAAGCGTTCTAAAATGCTTTAAAAATTCAAAGACATTTTTCTATGTTAACTAACGGCACGGTATCGGACCTTAATATTGACCTATAATTTTTAAATTGCACCACGTATTATATTACAGGGTAATAGTGTGCCCTACCACAGGAAATAATTATAGGTCATTTAGGGGGTACACAGCGTGACCCTAAATTTTACTATGTATGCCTATGCGAAATAGAGTGTTCTGAGATGCTTAAAATGAAGAAATAAGTGTTCTAAAATGCTTTAAAAATTCAAAGACATCTTTCAATGGTTAACTAACGCAAGGCGCAATATCAGCCCTGAATATTGACCCATAGTATTTAAATTGGACCAGGTATTAAATTACAGGGTAATAGTGTACCCTACCACAGGAAATATATATAGGTCAATTAGGGGGTACACTATGTATATTTTAAATAGTGCATTAAAACAAGGAAATACGAAGACACTTTTCTATGTTAACTAACGGCACGGTATCGGACCTTAATATTGACCTATAATTTTTAAATTGGACAACGTATTATATTACAGGGTTATAGTGTACCCTACCACAGGAAATAATTATAGGTCAATTAGGGGGTACACAGAGTGACCCTAAAGTTTACTATGTATGCCTATGCGAAATAAAGTGTTCTGAGAAGCTTAAAATGAGGAAATAAGCGTTCTAAAATGCTTTAAAAATTCAAAGACATTTTTCTATGTTAACTAACGGCACGGTATCGGACCTTAATATTGACCTATAATTTTTAAATTGGACCACCTATTATATTACAGGGTAATAGTGTACCCTACCACAGGAAATATATATAGGTCAATTAGGGGGTACACTATGTATATTTTAAATAGTGCATTAAAACAAGGAAATACGAAGACACTTTTCTATGTTAACTAACGGCACGGTATCGGACCTTAATATTGACCTATAATTTTTAAATTGGACCACGTATTATATTACAGGGTTATAGTGTACCCTACCACAGGAAATAATTATAGGTCATTTAGGGGGTACACAGCGTGACCCTAAATTTTACTATGTATGCCTATGCGAAATAGAGTGTTCTGAGATGCTTAAAATGAAGAAATAAGCGTTCTAAAATGCTTTAAAAATTCAAAGACATCTTTCAATGGTTAACTAACGCAAGGCGCAATATCAGACCTTAATATTGACCCATAATATTTAAATTGGACCAGGTATTATATTACAGGGTAATAGTGAACCCTACCACAGGAAATATATATAGGTCAATTAGGGGGTACACTATGTATATTTTAAATAGTGCATTAAAACAAGGAAATACGAAGACACTTTTCTATGTTAACTAACGGCACGGTATCGGACCTTAATATTGACCTATAATTTTTAAATTGGACCACGTATTATATTACAGGGTTATAGTGTACCCTACCATAGGAAATAATTATAGGTCAATTAGGAGGTACACAGAGTGACCCTAAAGTTTACTATGTATGCCTATGCGAAATAAAGTGTTCTGAGAAGCTTAAAATGAGGAAATAAGCGTTCTAAAATGCTTTAAAAATTCAAAGACATTTTTCTATGTTAACTAACGGCACGGTATCGGACCTTAATACTGACCTATAATTTTTAAATTGGACCACCTATTATATTACAGGGTAATAGTGTACCCTACCACAGGAAATAATTATAGGTCATTTAGGGGGTACACTATGTATATTTTAAATAGTGCATTAAAACAAGGAAATACGAAGACACTTTTCTATGTTAACTAACGGCACGGTATCGGACCTTAATATTGACCTATAATTTTTAAATTGGACCACGTATTATATTACAGGGTTATAGCGTACCCTACCACAGGAAATAATTATAGGTCAATTAGGTAGTACACAGAGTGACCCTAAAGTTTACTATGTATGCCTATGCGAAATAAAGTGTTCTGAGAAGCTTAAAATGAAGAAATAAGCGTTCTAAAATGCTTTAAGAATTCAAAGACATCTTTCAATGGTTAACTAACGCAAGGCGCAATATCACACCTTAATATTGACCTATAATTTTTAAATTGGACCACGTATTATATTACAGGGTTATAGTGTAACCTACCACAGGAAATAATTATAGGTCAATTAGGGGGTACACAGCGTGACCCTAAAGTTTACTATGTATGCCTATGCGAAATAAACTGTTCTGAGAAGCTTAAAATGAGGAAATAAGCGTTCTAAAATGCTTTAAAAATTCAAAGACACTTTTCTATGTTAACTAACGGCACGGTATCGGACCTTAATATTGACCTATAATTTTTAAATTGGACCACGTATTATATTACAGGGTTATAGTGTATCCTACATTAGGAAATAATTATAGATCATTTAGGGGGTACACAGCGTGACCCTAAATTTTACTATGCATGCCTATGCGAAATAGAGTGTTCTGAGAAGCTTAAAATGAAGAAATAAGCGTTCTAAAATGCTTTAAAAATTCAAAGACATCTTTCAATGGTTAACTTACGCAAGGCGCGATATCAGACCTTATTATGGAACCATAATATTTAAATTGGACCAGGTATTATATTACAGGGTAATAGTGTACCCTACCACAGGAAATAATTATAGGTCAATTAGGGGATACACTATGTATATTTTAAATAGTGCATTAAAACAAGGAAATTCGAAGACACTTTTCTATGTTAACTAACGGCACGGTGTCGGACCTTAATATTGACCTATAATTTTTAAATTGGACCACGTATTATATTACAGGGTAATAGTGTACCCTACCACAGGAAATAATTATAGGTCTCTTAGGGGGTACACAGCGTGACCCTAAAGTTTACTATGTATGCCTATGCGAAATAGAGTGTTCTGAGAAGCTTAAAATGAAGAAATAAGCGTTCTAAAATGCTCTAAAAATTCAAAGACATCTTTCAATGGTTAACTAACGCAAGGCGCAATATCAGACCTTAATATTGACCTATAATTTTTAAATTGGACCACGTATTATATTACAGGGTAATATTGTTCCCTACCACGGGAAATAATTATAGGTCTCTTAGAGGGTACACAGTGTGACCCTAAAGTTTACTATGTATGCCTATGCGAAATAAAGTGTTCTGAGAAGCTTAAAATGAGGAAATAAGCGTTCTAAAATGCTTTAAAAATTCAAAGACATCTTTCAATGGTTAACTTACGCAAGGCGCGATATCAGACCTTATTATGGAACCATAATATTTAAATTGGACCAGGTATTATATTACAGGGTAATAGTGTACCCTACCACAGGAAATAATTATAGGTCAATTAGGGGATACACTATGTATATTTTAAATAGTGCATTAAAACAAGGAAATTCGAAGACACTTTTCTATGTTAACTAACGGCACGGTGTCGGACCTTAATATTGACCTATAATTTTTAAATTGGACCACGTATTATATTACAGGGTAATAGTGTACCCTACCACAGGAAATAATTATAGGTCTCTTAGGGGGTACACAGCGTGACCCTAAAGTTTACTATGTATGCCTATGCGAAATAGAGTGTTCTGAGAAGCTTAAAATGAAGAAATAAGCGTTCTAAAATGCTCTAAAAATTCAAAGACATCTTTCAATGGTTAACTAACGCAAGGCGCAATATCAGACCTTAATATTGACCTATAGTTTTTAAATTGGACCACGTATTATATTACAGGGTAATATTGTTCCCTACCACGGGAAATAATTATAGGTCTCTTAGAGGGTACACAACGTGACCCTAAAGTTTACTATGTATGCCTATGCGAAATAAAGTGTTCTGAGAAGCTTAAAATGAGGAAATAAGCGTTCTAAAATGCTTTAAAAATTCAAAGACATCTTTCAATGGTTAACTTACGCAAGGCGCGATATCAGACCTTATTATGGAACCATAATATTTAAATTGGACCAGGTATTATATTACAGGGTAATAGTGTACCCTTCCACAGGAAATAATTATAGGTCAATTAGGGGATACACTATGTATATTTTAAATAGTGCATTAAAACAAGGAAATTCGAAGACACTTTTCTATGTTAACTACCGGCACGGTATCGGACCTTAATATTGACCTATAATTTTTAAATTGGACCACGTCTTATATTACAGGGTAATAGTGTACCCTACCACAGGAAATAATTATAGGTCTCTTAGGGGGTACACAGCGTGACCCTAAAGTTTACTATGTATGCCTATGCGAAATAGAGTGTTCTGAGAAGCGTAAAATGAAGAAATAAGCGTTCAAAAAAGCTTTAAAAATTCAAAGACATCTTTCAATGGTTAACTAACGCAAGGCGCGATATCAGACCTTAATATGGAACCATAATATTTAAATTGGACCAGGTATTATATTACAGGGTAATAGTGTACCCTACAACAGGAAATAATTATAGGTCAATTAGGGGGTACACTAAGTATATTTTAAATAGTGCATTAAAACAAGGAAATTCGAAGACTCTTTTCTATGTTAACTAACGGCACGGTATCAGACCTTAATATTGACCTAAAATTTTTAAATTGGGCCACGTATTATATTACAGGGTGATAGTGTACCCTACCACGGAAAATAATTATAGGTCAATTAGGGGGTACACAGTGTGACCCTAAAGGTTACTATGTATGCCTATGCGAAATAAAGTGTTCTGAGAAGCTTAAAATGAGGAAATAAGCGTTCTAAAATGCTTTAAAAATTCAAAGACATTTTTCTATGTTAACTAACGGTACGGTATCGGACCTTAATATTGACCTATAATTTTTAAATTGGACCACGTATTATATTACAGTCTAATATTGTTCCCTCTTACGGGAAATAATTATAGGTCTCTTAGGGGGTACACAGCGTGACCCTAAAGTTTACTATTTATGCCTATGCGAAATAAAGTGTTCTGAGAAGCTTAAAATGAGGAAATAAGCGTTCTAAAATGCTTTAAAAATTCAAAGACATCTTTCAATGGTTAACTTACGCAAGGCGCTATATCAGACCTTAATATGGAACCATAATATTTAAATTGGACCAGGTATTATATTACAGGGTAATAGTGTACCCTACCACAGGAAATAATTATAGGTCAATTAGGGGGTACACTATGTATATTTTAAATAGTGCATTAAAACAAGGAAATTCGAAGACTCTTTTCTATGTTAACTAACGGCACGGTATCGGACCTTAATATTGACCTAAAATTTTTAAATTGGGCCACGTATTATATTACAGGGTGATAGTGTTCCCTACCACGGCAAATAATTATAGGTCAATTAGGGGGTACACAGTGTGACCCTAAAGGTTACTATGTATGCCTATGCGAAATAAAGTGTTCTGAGAAGCTTAAAATGAGGAAATAAGCGTTCTAAAATGCTTTAAAAATTCAAAGACATTTTTCTATGTTAACTAACGGCACGGTGTTTGACCTTAATATTGACCTATAATTTTTAAATTGGACCACGTATTATATTACAGGGTATTAGTGTACCCTACCACAGGAAATAATTATAGGTCAATTAGGGGGTACACAGCGTGACCCTAAAGTTTACTATGTATGCCTATGCGAAATGGAGTGTTCTGAGAAGCTTAAAATGAAGAAATAAGCGTTCTAAAATGCTTTAAAAATTCAAAGACATCTTTCAATGGTTAGCTAACGCAAGGCGCAATATCAAACCTTAATATTGACCTATAATTTTTAAATTGGACCACGTATTATATTACAGGGTAATAGTGTACCCTACCACAGGAAATAATTATAGGTCAATTGGTACACAGCGTGACACTAAAGTTTACTATGTATGCCTATGCGAAATAAAGAGTTCTGAGAAGCTTAAAATGAGGAAATAAGCGTTCTAAAATGCTTTAAAAATTCAAAGACATTTTTCTATGTTAACTAACGGTACGGTATCAGACCTTAATATTGACCCATAATATTTAAATTGGACCAGGTATTATATTACAGGGTAATAGTGTACCCTACCACAGGGAATAATTATAGGTCAATTAGGGGGTACACTATGTATATTTTAAATAGTGCATTAAAACAAGGAAATTCGAAGACACTTTTATATGTTAACTAACGGCACGGTATCGGACCTTAATATTGACCTAAAATTTTTAAATTGAACCACCTATTATATTACAGGGTTATAGTGTACCCTACCACGTAAAATAATTATAGGTCAATTAGGGGGTACACAGCGTGACCCTAAAGTTTACTATGTATGCGTATGCGAAATAAAGTGTTCTGAGAAGCTTAAAATGAAGAAATAAGCGTTCTAAAATGCTTTAAAAATTCAAAGACATCTTTAAATGGTTAACTAACGCAAGGCGCAATATCAGACCTTAATATTGATCCATAATATTTAAATTGGACCAGGTATTATATTACAGGGTAATAGTGTACCCTACCACAGGAAATAATTATAGGTCAATTAGGGGGTACACTATGTATATTTTAAATAGTGCATTAAAACAAGGAAATTCGAAGACTCTTTTCTATGTTAACTAACGGCACGGTATCGGACCTTAATATTGACCTAAAATTTTTAAATTGGGCCACGTATTATATTACAGGGAGATAGTGTTCCCTACCACGGAAAATAATTATAGGTCAATTAGGGGGTACACAGTGTGACCCTAAAGGTTACTATGTATGCCTATGCGAAATAAAGTGTTCTGAGAAGCTTAAAATGAGGAAATAAGCGTTCTAAAATGCTTTAAAAATTCAAAGACATCTTTCAATGGTTAACTAACGCAAGGCGCAATATCAGACCTTAATATTGACCTATAATTTTTAAATTGGACCACGTATTATATTACAGGGTAATATTGTTCCCTACCACGGGAAATAATTATAGGTCTCTTAGGGGGTACACAGCGTGACCCTAAAGTTTACTATGTATGCCTAAGCGAAATAAAGTGTTCTGAGAAGCTTAAAATGAGGAAATAAGCGTTCTAAAATGCTTTAAAAATTCAAAGACATCTTTCAATGGTTAACTTACGCAAGGCGCTATATCAGACCTTAATATGGAACCATAATATTTAAATTGGACCAGGTATTATATTACAGGGTAATAGTGTACCCTACCACAGGAAATAATTATAGGTCAATTAGGGGGTACACTATGTATATTTTAAATAGTGCATTAAAACAAGGAAATTCGAAGACACTTTTCTATGTTAACTAACGGCACGGTATCGGACCTTAATATTGACCTAAAATTTTTAAATTGAACCACCTATTATATTACAGGGTTATAGTGTACCCTACCACGTAAAATAATTATAGGTCAATTAGGGGGTACACAGCGTGACCCTAAAGTTTACTATGTATGCGTATGCGAAATAAAGTGTTCTGAGAAGCTTAAAATGAAGAAATAAGCGTTCTAAAATGCTTTAAAAATTCAAAGACATCTTTAAATGGTTAACTAACGCAAGGCGCAATATCAGACCTTAATATTGATCCATAATATTTAAATTGGACCAGGTATTATATTACAGGGTAATAGTGTACCCTACCACAGGAAATAATTATAGGTCAATTAGGGGGTACACTATGTATATTTTTAATAGTGCATTAAAACAAGGAAATTCGAAGACTCTTTTCTATGTTAACTAACGGCACGGTATCGGACCTTAATATTGACCTAAAATTTTTAAATTGGGCCACGTATTATATTACAGGGAGATAGTGTTCCCTACCACGGAAAATAATTATAGGTAAATTAGGGGGTACACAGTGTGACCCTAAAGGTTACTATGTATGCCTATGCGAAATAAAGTGTTCTGAGAAGCTTAAAATGAGGAAATAAGCGTTCTAAAATGCTTTAAAAATTCAAAGACATTTTTCTATGTTAACTAACGGCACGGTGTCGGACCTTAATATGGACCTATAATTTTTTAATTGGACCACGTATTATATTACAGGGTAATAGTGTACCCTACCACAGGAAATAATTATAGGTCAATTAGGGGGTACACAGCGTGACCCTAAAGTTTACTATGTATGCCTATGCGAAATAGAGTGTTCTGAGAAGCTTAAAATGAAGAAATAAGCGTTCTAAAATGCTTTAAAAATTCAAAGACATCTTTCAATGGTTAACTAACGCAAGGCGCAATATCAGACCTTAATATTGACCTATAATTTTTAAATTGGACCACGTATTATATTACCGGGTAATATTGTTCCCTAACACGGGAAATAATTATACGTCTCTTAGGGGGTACACAGCGTGACCCTAAAGTTTACTATGTATGCCTATGCGAAATAGAGTGTTCTGAGAAGCTTAAAATGAAGAAATAAGCGTTCTAAAATGCTTTAAAAATTCAAAGACATCTTTAAATGGTTAACTAACGCAAGGCGCAATATCAGACCTTAATATTGATCCATAATATTTAAATTGGACCAGGTATTATATTACAGGGTAATAGTGTACCCTACCACAGGAAATAATTATAGGTCAATTAGGGGGTACACTATGTATATTTTAAATAGTGCATTAAAACAAGGAAATTCGAAGACACTTTTCTATGTTAACTAACGGCACGGTATCGGACCTTAATATTGACCTAAAATTTTTAAATTGAACCACCTATTATATTACAGGGTTATAGTGTACCCTACCACGTAAAATAATTATAGGTCAATTAGGGGGTACACAGCGTGACCCTAAAGTTTACTATGTATGCGTATGCGAAATAAAGTGTTCTGAGAAGCTTAAAATGAAGAAATAAGCGTTCTAAAATGCTTTAAAAATTCAAAGACATCTTTAAATGGTTAACTAACGCAAGGCGCAATATCAGACCTTAATATTGATCCATAATATTTAAATTGGACCAGGTATTATATTACAGGGTAATAGTGTACCCTACCACAGGAAATAATTATAGGTCAATTAGGGGGTACACTATGTATATTTTTAATAGTGCATTAAAACAAGGAAATTCGAAGACTCTTTTCTATGTTAACTAACGGCACGGTATCGGACCTTAATATTGACCTAAAATTTTTAAATTGGGCCACGTATTATATTACAGGGAGATAGTGTTCCCTACCACGGAAAATAATTATAGGTCAATTAGGGGGTACACAGTGTGACCCTAAAGGTTACTATGTATGCCTATGCGAAATAAAGTGTTCTGAGAAGCTTAAAATGAGGAAATAAGCTTTCTAAAATGCTTTAAAAATTCAAAGACATTTTTCTATGTTAACTAACGGCACGGTGTCGGACCTTAATATTGACCTATAATTTTTTAATTGGACCACGTATTATATTACAGGGTAATAGTGTACCCTACCACAGGAAATAATTATAGGTCAATTAGGGGGTACACAGCGTGACCCTAAAGTTTACTATGTATGCCTATGCGAAATAGAGTGTTCTGAGAAGCTTAAAATGAAGAAATAAGCGTTCTAAAATGCTTTAAAAATTCAAAGACATCTTTCAATGGTTAACTAACGCAAGGCGCAATATCAGACCTTAATATTGACCTATAATTTTTAAATTGGACCACGTATTATATTACAGGGTAATATTGTTCCCTACCACGGGAAATAATTATAGGTCTCTTAGGGGGTACACAGCGTGACCCTAAAGTTTACTATGTATGCCTATGCGAAATAAAGTGTTCTGAGAAGCTTAAAATGAGGAAATAAGCGTTCTAAAATGCTTTAAAAATTCAAAGACATCTTTCAATGGTTAACTTACGCAAGGCGCTATATCAGACCTTAATATGGAACCATAATATTTAAATTGGACCAGGTATTATATTACAGGGTAATAGTGTACCCTACCACAGGAAATAATTATAGGTCAATTAGGGGGTTCACTATGTATATTTTAAATAGTGCATTAAAACAAGGAAATTCGAAGACACTTTTCTATGTTAACTAACGGCACGGTATCGGACCTTAATATTGACCTAAAATTTTTAAATTGAACCACCTATTATATTACAGGGTTATAGTGTACCCTACCACGTAAAATAATTATAGGTCAATTAGGGGGTACACAGCGTGACCCTAAAGTTTCCTATGTATGCGTATGCGAAATAAAGTGTTCTGAGAAGCTTAAAATGAAGAAATAAGCGTTCTAAAATGCTTTAAAAATTCAAAGACATCTTTAAATGGTTAACTAACGCAAGGCGCAATATCAGACCTTAATATGGAACCATAATATTTAAATTGGACCAGGTATTATATTACAGGGTAATAGTGTACCCTACCACAGGAAATAATTATAGGTCAATTAGGGGGTACACTATGTATATTTTAAATAGTGCATTAAAACAAGGAATTTCGAAGACTCTTTTCTATGTTAACTAACGGCACGGTATCGGACCTTAATATTGACCTAAAATTTTTAAATTGGGCCACGTATTATATTACAGGGTGATAGTGTTCCCTACCACGGAAAATAATTATAGGTCAATTAGGGGGTACACAGTGTGACCCTAAAGGTTACTATGTATGCCTATGCGAAATAAAGTGTTCTGAGAAGCTTAAAATGAGGAAATAAGCGTTCTAAAATGCTTTAAAAATTCAAAGACATTTTTCTATGTTAACTAACGGCACGGTGTTTGACCTTAATATTGACCTATAATTTTTAAATTGGACCACGTATTATATTACAGGGTAATAGTGTACCCTACCACAGGAAATAATTATAGGTCAATTAGGGGGTACACAGCGTGACCCTAAAGTTTACTATGTATGCCTATGCGAAATAGAGTGTTCTGAGAAGCTTAAAATGAAGAAATAAGTGTTCTAAAATGCTCCAAAAATTCAAAGACATCTTTCAATGGTTAACTAACGCAAGGCGCAATATCAGACCTTAATATTGACCTATAATTTTTAAATTGGACCACGTATTATATTACAGGGTAATAGTGTACCCTACCACAGGAAATAATTATAGGTCAATTAGGGGGTACACAGCGTGACCCTAAAGTTTACTATGTATGCCTATGCGAAATGGAGTGTTCTGAGAAGCTTAAAATGAAGAAATAAGCGTTCTAAAATGCTTTAAAAATTCAAAGACATCTTTCAATGGTTAGCTAACGCAAGGCGCAATATCAAACCTTAATATTGACCTATAATTTTTAAATTGGACCACGTATTATATTACAGGGTAATAGTGTACCCTACCACAGGAAATAATTATAGGTCAATTGGTACACAGCGTGACACTAAAGTTTACTATGTATGCCTATGCGAAATAAAGAGTTCTGAGAAGCTTAAAATGAGGAAATAAGCGTTCTAAAATGCTTTAAAAATTCAAAGACATTTTTCTATGTTAACTAACGGTACGGTATCAGACCTTAATATTGACCCATAATATTTAAATTGGACCAGGTATTATATTACAGGGTAATAGTGTACCCTACCACAGGGAATAATTATAGGTCAATTAGGGGGTAAACTATGTATATTTTAAATAGTGCATTAAAACAAGGAAATTCGAAGACACTTTTATATGTTAACTAACGGCACGGTATCGGACCTTAATATTGACCTAAAATTTTTAAATTGAACCACCTATTATATTACAGGGTTATAGTGTACCCTACCACAGGAAATAATTATAGGTCAATTAGGGGGTACACAGCGTGACCCTAAAATTTACTATGTATGCCTATGCGAAATAGAGTGTTCTGAGAAGCTTAAAATGAAGAAATAAGCGTTCTAAAATGCTTTAAAAATTCAAAGACATCTTTCAATGGTTAACTAACGCAAGGCGCAATATCAGACCTTAATATTGACCTATAATTTTTAAATTGGACCACGTATTATATTACAGGGTAATATTGTTCCCTACCACGGGAAATAATTATAGGTCTCTTAGGGGGTACACAGCGTGACCCTAAAGTTTACTATGTATGCCTATGCGAAATAAAGTGTTCTGAGAAGCTTAAAATGAGGAAATAAGCGTTCTAAAATGCTTTAAAAATTCAAAGACATCTTTCAATGGTTAACTTACGCAAGGCGCTATATCAGACCTTAATATGGAACCATAATATTTAAATTGGACCAGGTATTATATTACAGGGTAATAGTGTACCCTACCACAGGAAATAATTATAGGTCAATTAGGGGGTACACTATGTATATTTTTAATAGTGCATTAAAACAAGGAAATTCGAAGACTCTTTTCTATGTTAACTAACGGCACGGTATCGGACCTTAATATTGACCTAAAATTTTTAAATTGGGCCACGTATTATATTACAGGGAGATAGTGTTCCCTACCACGGAAAATAATTATAGGTCAATTAGGGGGTACACAGTGTGACCCTAAAGGTTACTATGTATGCCTATGCGAAATAAAGTGTTCTGAGAAGCTTAAAATGAGGAAATAAGCGTTCTAAAATGCTTTAAAAATTCAAAGACATTTTTCTATGTTAACTAACGGCACGGTGTCGGACCTTAATATTGACCTATAATTTTTTAATTGGACCACGTATTATATTACAGGGTAATAGTGTACCCTACCACAGGAAATAATTATAGGTCAATTAGGGGGTACACAGCGTGACCCTAAAGTTTACTATGTATGCCTATGCGAAATAGAGTGTTCTGAGAAGCTTAAAATGAAGAAATAAGCGTTCTAAAATGCTTTAAAAATTCAAAGACATCTTTAAATGGTTAACTAACGCAAGGCGCAATATCAGACCTTAATATTGATCCATAATATTTAAATTGGACCAGGTATTATATTACAGGGTAATAGTGTACCCTACCGCAGGAAATAATTATAGGTCAATTAGGGGGTACACTATGTATATTTTAAATAGTGCATTAAAACAAGGAAATTCGAAGACTCTTTTCTATGTTAACTAACGGCACGGTATCGGACCTTAATATTGACCTAAAATTTTTAAATTGGGCCACTTATTATATTACAGGGAGATAGTGTTCCCTACCACGGAAAATAATTATAGGTCAATTAGGGGGTACACAGTGTGACCCTAAAGGTTACTATGTATGCCTATGCGAAATAAAGTGTTCTGAGAAGCTTAAAATGAGGAAATAAGCGTTCTAAAATGCTTTAAAAATTCAAAGACATTTTTCTATGTTAACTAACGGCACGGTGTCGGACCTTAATATTGACCTATAATTTTTAAATTGGACCACGTATTATATTACAGGGTAATAGTGTACCCTACCACAGGAAATAATTATAGGTCAATTAGGGGGTACACAGCGTGACCCTAAAGTTTACTATGTATGCCTATGCGAAATGGAGTGTTCTGAGAAGCTTAAAATGAAGAAATAAGCGTTCTAAAATGCTTTAAAAATTCAAAGACATCTTTCAATGGTTAGCTAACGCAAGGCGCAATATCAAACCTTAATATTGACCTATAATTTTTAAATTGGACCACGTATTATATTACAGGGTAATAGTGTACCCTACCACAGGAAATAATTATAGGTCAATTGGTACACAGCGTGACACTAAAGTTTACTATGTATGCCTATGCGAAATAAAGAGTTCTGAGAAGCTTAAAATGAGGAAATAAGTGTTCTAAAATGCTTTAAAAATTCAAAGACATTTTTCTATGTTAACTAACGGTACGGTATCAGACCTTAATATTGACCCATAATATTTAAATTGGACCAGGTATTATATTACAGGGTAATAGTGTACCCTACCACAGGGAATAATTATAGGTCAATTAGGGGGTAAACTATGTATATTTTAAATAGTGCATTAAAACAAGGAAATTCGAAGACACTTTTATATGTTAACTAACGGCACGGTATCGGACCTTAATATTGACCTAAAATTTTTAAATTGAACCACCTATTATATTACAGGGTTATAGTGTACCCTACCACAGGAAATAATTATAGGTCAATTAGGGGTACACAGCGTGACCCTAAAGTTTACTATGTATGCCTATGCGAAATAGAGTGTTCTGAGAAGCTTAAAATGAAGAAATAAGCGTTCTAAAATGCTTTAAAAATTCAAAGACATCTTTCAATGGTTAACTAACGCAAGGCGCAATATCAGACCTTAATATTGACCTATAATTTTTAAATTGGACCACGTATTATATTACAGGGTAATATTGTTCCCTACCACGGGAAATAATTATAGGTCTCTTAGGGGGTACACAGCGTGACCCTAAAGTTTACTATGTATGCCTATGCGAAATAAAGTGTTCTGAGAAGCTTAAAATGAGGAAATAAGCGTTCTAAAATGCTTTAAAAATTCAAAGACATCTTTCAATGGTTAACTTACGCAAGGCGCTATATCAGACCTTAATATGGAACCATAATATTTAAATTGGACCAGGTATTATATTACAGGGTAATAGTGTACCCTACCACAGGAAATAATTATAGGTCAATTAGGGGGTACACTATGTATATTTTTAATAGTGCATTAAAACAAGGAAATTCGAAGACTCTTTTCTATGTTAACTAACGGCACGGTATCGGACCTTAATATTGACCTAAAATTTTTAAATTGGGCCACGTATTATATTACAGGGAGATAGTGTTCCCTACCACGGAAAATAATTATAGGTCAATTAGGGGGTACACAGTGTGACCCTAAAGGTTACTATGTATGCCTATGCGAAATAAAGTGTTCTGAGAAGCTTAAAATGAGGAAATAAGCGTTCTAAAATGCTTTAAAAATTCAAAGACATTTTTCTATGTTAACTAACGGCACGGTGTCGGACCTTAATATTGACCTATAATTTTTTAATTGGACCACGTATTATATTACCAGGGTAATAGTGTACCCTACCACAGGAAATAATTATAGGTCAATTAGGGGGTACACAGCGTGACCCTAAAGTTTACTATGTATGCCTATGCGAAATAGAGTGTTCTGAGAAGCTTAAAATGAAGAAATAAGCGTTCTAAAATGCTTTAAAAATTCAAAGACATCTTTAAATGGTTAACTAACGCAAGGCGCAATATCAGACCTTAATATTGATCCATAATATTTAAATTGGACCAGGTATTATATTACAGGGTAATAGTGTACCCTACCGCAGGAAATAATTATAGGTCAATTAGGGGGTACACTATGTATATTTTAAATAGTGCATTAAAACAAGGAAATTCGAAGACTCTTTTCTATGTTAACTAACGGCACGGTATCGGACCTTAATATTGACCTAAAATTTTTAAATTGGGCCACTTATTATATTACAGGGAGATAGTGTTCCCTACCACGGAAAATAATTATAGGTCAATTAGGGGGTACACAGTGTGACCCTAAAGGTTACTATGTATGCCTATGCGAAATAAAGTGTTCTGAGAAGCTTAAAATGAGGAAATAAGCGTTCTAAAATGCTTTAAAAATTCAAAGACATTTTTCTATGTTAACTAACGGCACGGTGTCGGACCTTAATATTGACCTATAATTTTTTAATTGAACCACGTATTATATTACAGGGTAATAGTGTACCCTACCACAGGAAATAATTATAGGTCAATTAGGGGGTACACAGCGTGACCCTAAAGTTTACTATGTATGCCTATGCGAAATAGAGTGTTCTGAGAAGCTTAAAATGAAGAAATAAGCGTTCTAAAATGCTTTAAAAATTCAAAGACATCTTTCAATGGTTAACTAACGCAAGGCGCAATATCAGACCTTAATATTGACCTATAATTTTTAAATTGGACCACGTATTATATTACAGGGTAATATTGTTCCCTACCACGGGAAATAATATAGGTCTCTTAGGGGGTACACAGCGTGACCCTAAAGTTTACTATGTATGCCTATGCGAAATAATGTGTTCTGAGAAGCTTAAAATGAGGAAATAAGCGTTCTAAAATGCTTTAAAAATTCAAAGACATCTTTCAATGGTTAACTTACGCAAGGCGCTATATCAGACCTTAATATGGAACCATAATATTTAAATTGGACCAGGTATTATATTACAGGGTAATAGTGTACCCTACCACAGGAAATAATTATAGGTCAATTAGGGGGTACACTATGTATATTTTAAATAGTGCATTAAAACAAGGAAATTCGAAGACACTTTTCTATGTTAACTAACGGCACGGTATCGGACCTTAATATTGACCTAAAATTTTTAAATTGAACCACCTATTATATTACAGGGTTATAGTGTACCCTACCACGTAAAATAATTATAGGTCAATTAGGGGGTACACAGCGTGACCCTAAAGTTTACTATGTATGCGTATGCGAAATAAAGTGTTCTGAGAAGCTTAAAATGAAGAAATAAGCGTTCTAAAATGCTTTAAAAATTCAAAGACATCTTTAAATGGTTAACTAACGCAAGGCGCAATATCAGACCTTAATATTGATCCATAATATTTAAATTGGACCAGGTATTATATTACAGGGTAATAGTGTACCCTACCACAGGAAATAATTATAGGTCAATTAGGGGGTACACTATGTATATTTTTAATAGTGCATTAAAACAAGGAAATTCGAAGACTCTTTTCTATGTTAACAAACGGCACGGTATCGGACCTTAATATTGACCTAAAATTTTTAAATTGGGCCACGTATTATATTACAGGGAGATAGTGTTCCCTACCACGGAAAATAATTATAGGTCAATTAGGGGGTACACAGTGTGACCCTAAAGGTTACTATGTATGCCTATGCGAAATAAAGTGTTCTGAGAAGCTTAAAATGAGGAAATAAGCGTTCTAAAATGCTTTAAAAATTCAAAGACATTTTTCTATGTTAACTAACGGCACGGTGTCGGACCTTAATATTGACCTATAATTTTTTAATTGGACCACGTATTATATTACAGGGTAATAGTGTACCCTACCACAGGAAATAATTATAGGTCAATTAGGGGGTACACAGCGTGACCCTAAAGTTTACTATGTATGCCTATGCGAAATAGAGTGTTCTGAGAAGCTTAAAATGAAGAAATAAGCGTTCTAAAATGCTTTAAAAATTCAAAGACATCTTTAAATGGTTAACTAACGCAAGGCGCAATATCAGACCTTAATATTGATCCATAATATTTAAATTGGACCAGGTATTATATTACAGGGTAATAGTGTACCCTACCACAGGAAATAATTATAGGTCAATTAGGGGGTACACTATGTATATTTTAAATAGTGCATTAAAACAAGGAAATTCGAAGACTCTTTTCTATGTTAACTAACGGCACGGTATCGGACCTTAATATTGACCTAAAATTTTTAAATTGGGCCACGTATTATATTACAGGGAGATAGTGTTCCCTACCACGGAAAATAATTATAGGTCAATTAGGGGGTACACAGTGTGACCCTAAAGGTTACTATGTATGCCTATGCGAAATAAAGTGTTCTGAGAAGCTTAAAATGAGGAAATAAGCGTTCTAAAATGCTTTAAAAATTCAAAGACATTTTTCTATGTTAACTAACGGCACGGTGTCGGACCTTAATATTGACCTATAATTTTTTAATTGGACCACGTATTATATTACAGGGTAATAGTGTACCCTACCACAGGAAATAATTATAGGTCAATTAGGGGGTACACAGCGTGACCCTAAAGTTTACTATGTATGCCTATGCGAAATAGAGTGTTCTGAGAAGCTTAAAATGAAGAAATAAGCGTTCTAAAATGCTTTAAAAATTCAAAGACATCTTTCAATGGTTAACTAACGCAAGGCGCAATATCAGACCTTAATATTGACCTATAATTTTTAAATTGGACCACGTATTATATTACAGGGTAATATTGTTCCCTAACACGGGAAATAATTATAGGTCTCTTAGGGGGTACACAGCGTGACCCTAAAGTTTACTATGTATGCCTATGCGAAATAAAGTGTTCTGAGAAGCTTAAAATGAGGAAATAAGCGTTCTAAAATGCTTTAAAAATTCAAAGACATCTTTCAATGGTTAACTTACGCAAGGCGCTATATCAGACCTTAATATGGAACCATAATATTTAAATTGGACCAGGTATTATATTACAGGGTAATAGTGTACCCTACCACAGGAAATAATTATAGGTCAATTAGGGGGTACACTATGTATATTTTAAATAGTGCATTAAAACAAGGAAATTCGAAGACACTTTTCTATGTTAACTAACGGCACGGTATCGGACCTTAATATTGACCTAAAATTTTTAAATTGAACCACCTATTATATTACAGGGTTATAGTGTACCCTACCACGTAAAATAATTATAGGTCAATTAGGGGGTACACAGCGTGACCCTAAAGTTTACTATGTATGCGTATGCGAAATAAAGTGTTCTGAGAAGCTTAAAATGAAGAAATAAGCGTTCTAAAATGCTTTAAAAATTCAAAGACATCTTTAAATGGTTAACTAACGCAAGGCGCAATATCAGACCTTAATATTGATCCATAATATTTAAATTGGACCAGGTATTATATTACAGGGTAATAGTGTACCCTACCACAGGAAATAATTATAGGTCAATTAGGGGGTACACTATGTATATTTTAAATAGTGCATTAAAACAAGGAAATTCGAAGACACTTTTCTATGTTAACTAACGGCACGGTATCGGACCTTAATATTGACCTATAATTTTTAAATTGGACCACGTATTATATTACAGGGTTATAGTGTACCCTTCCACAGGAAATAATTATTGGTCAATTAGGGGGTACACAGAGTGACCCCAAAGTTTACTATGTATGCCTATGCGAAATAAAGTGTTCTGAGAAGCTTAAAATGAGGAAATAAGCGTTCTAAAATGCTTTAAAAATTCAAAGACATCTTTCAATGGTTAACTAACGCAAGGCGCGATATCAGACCTTAATATGGAACCATAATATTTCAATTGGACCAGGTATTATATTAAAGGGTACTAGTGTACCCTACAACAGGAAATAATTATAGGTCAATTAGGGGGTACACTATGTATATTTTAAATAGTGCATTAAAACAAGGAAATACGACGACACTTTTCTATGTTAACTAACGGCACGGTATCGGACCTTAATATTGACCTAAAATTTTTAAATTGGGCCACGTATTATATTACAGGGTAATAGTGTACTTTATAACAGGAAATAATTATAGGTCAATTAGGTAGTAGACAGCGTGACCCTAAAGTTTACTATGTATGCCTATGCGAAATAGAGTGTTCTGAGAAGCTTAAAATGAAGAAATAAGCGTTCTAAAATGCTTTAAAAATTCAAAGACATCTTTCAATGGTTAGCTAACGCAAGGCGCAATATCAGACCTTAATATTGACGTATAATTTTTAAATTGGACCACGTATTATATTACAGGGTTATAGTGTACCCTTCCACAGGAAATAATTATAGGTCAATTAGGGGGGACACAGCGTGACACTAAAGTTTACTATGTATGCCTATGCGAAATAAAGAGTTCTGAGAAGCTTAAAATGAGGAAATAAGCGTTCTAAAATGCTTTAAAAATTCAAAGACATTTTTCTATGTTAACTAACGGTACGGTATCGGACCTTAATATTGACCTATAATTTTTAAATTGGGCCACGTATTATATTACAGGGTAATATTGTTCATTATTACGGGAAATAATTATAGGTCACTTAGGGGGTACACAGCGTGACCCTAAAGTTTACTATGTATGCCTATGCGAAATAAAGTGTTCTGAGAAGCTTAAAATGAAGAAATATGCGTTCTAAAATGCTTTTAAAATTCAAAGACATCTTTCAATGGTTAACTAGCGCAAGGCGCAATATCAGACCTTAATATTGACCCATAATATTTAAATTGGACCAGGTATTATATTACAGGGTAATAGTGTACCCTACCACAGGAAATAATTATAGGTCAATTAGGGGGTACACTATGTATATTTTAAATAGTGCATTAAAACAAGGAAATTCGAAGACACTTTTCTATGTTAACTAACGGCACGGTATCGGACCTTAATATTGACCTAAAATTTTTAAATTGAACCACCTATTATATTACAGGGTTATAGTTTACCCTACCACGTAAAATAATTATAGGTCAATTAGGGGGTACACAGCGTGACCCTAAAGTTTACTATATATGCGTATGCGAAATAAAGTGTTCTGAGAAGCTTAAAATGAAGAAATAAGCGTTCTAAAATGCTTTAAAAATTCAAAGACATCTTTAAATGGTTAACTAACGCAAGGCGCAATATCAGACCTTAATATTGATCCATAATATTTAAATTGGACCAGGTATTATATTACAGGGTAATAGTGTACCCTACCACAGGAAATAATTATAGGTCAATTAGGGGGTACACTATGTATATTTTAAATAGTGCATTAAAACAAGGAAATTCGAAGACACTTTTCTATGTTAACTAACGGCACGGTATCGGACCTTAATATTGACCTATAATTTTTAAATTGGACCACGTATTATATTACAGGGAAATAGTGTACCCTACCACAGGAAATAATTATAGGTCAATTAGGGGGTACACAGCGTGACCCTAAATTTTACTATGTATGCCTATGCGAAATAAAGTGTTCTGAGAAGCTTAAAATGAGGAAATAAGCGTTCTAAAATGCTTTAAAAATTCTAAGACATCTTTCAATGGTTAACTTACGCAAGGCGCTATATCAGACCTTAATATGGAACCATAATATTTAAATTGGACCAGGTATTATATTACAGGGTAATAGTGTACCCTACCACAGGAAATAATTATAGGTCAATTAGGGGGTACACTATGTATATTTTAAATAGTGCATTAAAACAAGGAAATTCGAAGACACTTTTCTATGTTAACTAACGGCACGGTATCGGACCTTAATATTGACCTAAAATTTTTAAATTGAACCACCTATTATATTACAGGGTTATAGTGTACCCTACCACGTAAAATAATTATAGGTCAATTAGGGGGTACACAGCGTGAACCTAAAGTTTACTATGTACGCCTATGCGAAATAAAGTGTTCTGAGAAGCTTAAAATGAGGAAATAAGCGTTCTAAAATGCTTTAAAAATTCAAAGACATCTTTCAATGGTTAACTAACGCAAGGCGTAATATCAGACCTTAATATTGACCCATAATATTTAAATTGGACCAGGTATTATATTACAGGGTAATAGTGTACCCTACCACAGGAAATAATTATAGGTCAATTAGGGGGTACACTATGTATATTTTAAATAGTGCATTAAAACAAGGAAATACGAAGACACTTTTCTATGTTAACTAACGGCACGGTATCGGACCTTAATATTGACCTATAATTTTTAAATTGGACCACGTATTATATTACAGGGTTATAGTGTACCCTACCACAGGAAATAATTATAGGTCAATTAGGGGGTACACAGAGTGACCCTAAAGTTTACTATGTATGCCTATGCGAAATAAAGTGTTCTGAGAAGCTTAAAATGAGGAAATAAGCGTTCTAAAATGCTTTAAAAATTCAAAGACATTTTTCTATGTTAACTAACGGCACGGTATCGGACCTTAATATTGACCTATAATTTTTAAATTGGACCACCTATTATATTACAGGGTAATAGTGTACCCTACCACAGGAAATAATTATATGTCAATTAGGGGGTACACAGCGTGACCCTAAAGTTTACTATGTATGCCTATGCGAAATAGAGTGTTCTGAGAAGCTTAAAATGAAGAAATAAGCGTTCTAAAATGCTTTAAAAATTCAAAGACATCTTTCAATGGTTAACTAACGCAAGGCGCAATATCAGACCTTAATATTGACCTATAATTTTTAAATTGGACCACGTATTATATTACAGGGTAATATTGTTCCCTACCACGGGAAATAATTATAGGTCTCTTAGGGGGTACACAGCGTGACCCTAAAGTTTAATATGTATGCCTATGCGAAATAAAGTGTTCTGAGAAGCTTAAAATGAGGAAATAAGCGTTCTAAAATGCTTTAAAAATTCAAAGACATCTTTCAATGGTTAACTTACGCAAGGCGCTATATCAGACCTTAATATGGAACCATAATATTTAAATTGGACCAGGTATTATATTACAGGGTAATAGTGTACCCTACCACAGGAAATAATTATAGGTCAATTAGGGGGTACACTATGTATATTTTAAATAGTGCATTAAGACAAAGAAATTCGAAGACACTTTTCTATGTTAACTAACGGCACGGTATCGGACCTTAATATTGACCTAAAATTTTTAAATTGAACCACCTATTATATTACAGGGTTATAGTGTACCCTGCCACGTAAAATAATTATAGGTCAATTAGGGGGTACACAGCGTGACCCTAAAGTTTACTATGTATGCGTATGCGAAATAAAGTGTTCTGAGAAGCTTAAAATGAAGAAATAAGCGTTCTAAAATGCTTTAAAAATTCAAAGACATCTTTAAATGGTTAACTAACGCAAGGCGCAATATCAGACCTTAATATTGATCCATAATATTTAAATTGGACCAGGTATTATATTACAGGGTAATAGTGTACCCTACCACAGGAAATAATTATAGGTCAATTAGGGGGTACACTATGTATATTTTAAATAGTGCATTAAAACAAGGAAATTCGAAGACACTTTTCTATGTTAACTAACGGCACGGTATCGGACCTTAATATTGACCTATAATTTTTAAATTGGACCACGTATTATATTACAGGGTTATAGTGTACCCTACCACAGGAAATAATTATAGGTCAATTAGGGGGTACACAGCGTGACCCTAAAATTTACTATGTATGCCTATGCGAAATAAAGTGTTCTGAGAAGCTTAAAATGAGGAAATAAGCGTTCTAAAATGATTTAAAAATTCAAAGACATTTTTCTATGTTAACTAACGGCACGGTATCGGACCTTAATATTGACCTATAATTTTTACATTGGACCACGTATTATATTACAGGGTTATAGTGTACCCTTCCACAGGAAATAATTATTGGTCAATTAGGGGGTACACAGAGTGACCCCAAAGTTTACTATGTATGCCTATGCGAAATAAAGTGCTCTGAGAAGCTTAAAATGAGGAAATAAGCGTTCTAAAATGCTTTAAAAATTCAAAGACATTTTTCTATGTTAACTAACGGTACGGTATCGGACCTTAATATTGACCTATAATTTTTTAATTGGGCCACGTATTATATTACAGGGTAATATTGTTCCTTACCACGGGAAATAATTATAGGTCACTTAGGGGGTACACAGCGTGACCCTAAAGTTTACTATGTATGCCTATGCGAAATAAAGTGCTCTGAGAAGCTTAAAATGAGGAAATAAGCGTTCTAAAATGCTTTAAAAATTCAAAGACATTTTTCTATGGTTAACTAACGGCACGGTATCGGACCTTAATATGGAACCATAATATTTCAATTGGACCAGGTATTATACTACAGGGTACTAGTGTACCCTACAACAGGAAATAATTATAGGTCATTTAGGGGGTACACTATGTATATTTTAAATAGTGCATTAAAACAAGGAAATACGAAGACACTTTTCTATGTTAACTAACGGCACGGTATCGGACCTTAATATTGACCTATAATTTTTAAATTGGACCACGTATTATATTACAGGGTAATAGTGTACCCTACCACAGGAAATAATTATATGTCAATTAGGGGGTACACAGCGTGACCCTAAAGTTTACTATGTATGCCTATGCGAAATAGAGTGTTCTGAGAAGCTTAAAATGAAGAAATAAGCGTTCTAAAATGCTTTAAAAATTCAAAGACATCTTTCAATGGTTAACTAACGCAAGGCGCAATATCAGACCTTAATATTGACCTATAATTTTTAAATTGGACCACGTATTATATTACAGGGTAATATTGTTCCCTACCACGGGAAATAATTATAGGTCTCTTAGGGGGTACACAGCGTGACCCTAAAGTTTAATATGTATGCCTATGCGAAATAAAGTGTTCTGAGAAGCTTAAAATGAGGAAATAAGCGTTCTAAAATGCTTTAAAAATTCAAAGACATCTTTCAATGGTTAACTTACGCAAGGCGCTATATCAGACCTTAATATGGAACCATAATATTTAAATTGGACCAGGTATTATATTACAGGGTAATAGTGTACCCTACCACAGGAAATAATTATAGGTCAATTAGGGGGTACACTATGTATATTTTAAATAGTGCATTAAGACAAAGAAATTCGAAGACACTTTTCTATGTTAACTAACGGCACGGTATCGGACCTTAATATTGACCTAAAATTTTTAAATTGAACCACCTATTATATTACAGGGTTATAGTGTACCCTGCCACGTAAAATAATTATAGGTCAATTAGGGGGTACACAGCGTGACCCTAAAGTTTACTATGTATGCGTATGCGAAATAAAGTGTTCTGAGAAGCTTAAAATGAAGAAATAAGCGTTCTAAAATGCTTTAAAAATTCAAAGACATCTTTAAATGGTTAACTAACGCAAGGCGCAATATCAGACCTTAATATTGATCCATAATATTTAAATTGGACCAGGTATTATATTACAGGGTAATAGTGTACCCTACCACAGGAAATAATTATAGGTCAATTAGGGGGTACACTATGTATATTTTAAATAGTGCATTAAAACAAGGAAATTCGAAGACACTTTTCTATGTTAACTAACGGCACGGTATCGGACCTTAATATTGACCTATAATTTTTAAATTGGACCACGTATTATATTACAGGGTTATAGTGTACCCTACCACAGGAAATAATTATAGGTCAATTAGGGGGTACACAGCGTGACCCTAAAGTTTACTATGTATGCCTATGCGAAATAAAGTGTTCTGAGAAGCTTAAAATGAGGAAATAAGCGTTCTAAAATGATTTAAAAATTCAAAGACATTTTTCTATGTTAACTAACGGCACGGTATCGGACCTTAATATTGACCTATAATTTTTACATTGGACCACGTATTATATTACAGGGTTATAGTGTACCCTTCCACAGGAAATAATTATTGGTCAATTAGGGGGTACACAGAGTGACCCCAAAGTTTACTATGTATGCCTATGCGAAATAAAGTGCTCTGAGAAGCTTAAAATGAGGAAATAAGCGTTCTAAAATGCTTTAAAAATTCAAAGACATTTTTCTATGTTAACTAACGGTACGGTATCGGACCTTAATATTGACCTATAATTTTTAAATTGGGCCACGTATTATATTACAGGGTAATATTGTTCCTTACCACGGGAAATAATTATAGGTCACTTAGGGGGTACACAGCGTGACCCTAAAGTTTACTATGTATGCCTATGCGAAATAAAGTGCTCTGAGAAGCTTAAAATGAGGAAATAAGCGTTCTAAAATGCTTTAAAAATTCAAAGACATTTTTCTATGGTTAACTAACGGCACGGTATCGGACCTTAATATGGAACCATAATATTTCAATTGGACCAGGTATTATACTACAGGGTACTAGTGTACCCTACAACAGGAAATAATTATAGGTCATTTAGGGGGTACACTATGTATATTTTAAATAGTGCATTAAAACAAGGAAATACGAAGACACTTTTCTATGTTAACTAACGGCACGGTATCGGACCTTAATATTGACCTATAATTTTTAAATTGGACCACGTATTATATTACAGGGCAATAGTGTACCCTACCACAGGAAATAATTATAGGTCATTTAGGGGGTACACAGCGTGACCCTAAATTTTACTATGTATGCCTATGCGAAATAGAGTGTTCTGAGAAGCTTAAAATGAAGAAATAAGCGTTCTAAAATGCTTTTAAAATTCAAAGACATCTTTCAATGGTTAACTAACGCAAGGCGCAATATTAGACTTAATATTGACCCATAATATTTAAATTGGACCAGGTATTATATTACAGGGTAATAGTGTACGCTACCACAGGAAATATATATAGGTCAATTAGGGGGTACACTATGTATATTTTAAATAGTGCATTAAAACAAGGAAATACGACGACACTTTTCTATGTTAACTAACGGCACGGTATCGGACCTTAATATTGACCTAACATTTTTAAATTGGGCCACGTATTATATTACAGGGTAATAGTGTACTTTATAACAGGAAATAATTATAGGTCAATTAGGTGGTACACAGCGTGACCCTAAAGTTTACTATGTATGCCTATGCGAAATAGAGTGTTCTAAGAAGCTTAAAATGAAGAAATAAGCGTTCTAAAATGCTTTAAAAATTCAAAGACATTTTTCTATGTTAACTAACGGCACGGTATCGGACCTTAATATTGACCTATAATTTTTAAATTGGACCACGTATTATATTACAGGGAAATAGTGTACCCTACCACAGGAAATAATTATATTTCAATTAGGGGGTACAAAGCGTGACCCTAAATTTTACTATGTATGCCAATGCGAAATAGAGTGTTCTGAGATGCTTAAAATGAAGAAATAAGCGTTCTAAAATGCTTTAAAAATTCAAAGACATCTTTCAATGGTTAACTAACGCAAGGCGCAATATCAGACCTTAATATTGACCCATAATATTTATATTGGACCTGGTATTATATTACAGGGTAATAGTGTACCCTACCACAGGAAATAATTATAGGTCAATTAGGGGGTACACTATGTATATTTTAAATAGTGCATTAAAACAAGGAAATACGAAGACACTTTTCTATGTTAACTAACGGCACGGTATCGGACCTTAATATTGACCTATAATTTTTAAATTGGACCACGTATTATATTACAGGGTTATAGTGTACCCTACCACAGGAAATAATTATAGGTCAATTAGGGGGTACACAGCGTGACCCTAAAGTTTACTATGTATGCCTATGCGAAATAAAGTGTTCTGAGAAGCTTAAAATGAGGAAATAAGCGTTCTAAAATGCTTTAAAAATTCAAAGACATCTTTCAATGGTTAACTAACGCAAGGCGTAATATCAGACCTTAATATTGACCCATAATATTTAAATTGGACCAGGTATTATATTACAGGGTAATAGTGTACCCTACCACAGGAAATAATTATTGGTCAATTAGGGGGTACACTATGTATATTTTAAATAGTGCATTAAAACAAGGAAATACGAAGACACTTTTCTATGTTAACTAACGGCACGGTATCGGACCTTAATATTGACCTATAATTTTTAAATTGGACCACGTATTATATTACAGGGTTATAGTGTACCCTACCACAGGAAATAATTATAGGTCAATTAGGGGGTACACAGAGTGACCCTAAAGTTTACTATGTATGCCTATGCGAAATAAAGTGTTCTGAGAAGCTTAAAATAAGGAAATAAGCGTTCTAAAATGCTTTAAAAATTCAAAGACATTTTTCTATGTTAACTAACGGCACGGTATCGGACCTTAATATTGACCTATAATTTTTAAATTGGACCACGTATTATATTACAGGGTAATAGTGTACCCTACCACAGGAAATATTTATAGGTCATTTAGGGGGTACACAGCGTGACCCTAAATTTTACTATGTATGCCTATGCGAAATAGAGTGTTCTGAGATGCTTAAAATGGAGAAATAAGCGTTCTAAAATTCTTTAAAAATTCAAAGACATCTTTCAATGGTTAACTAACGAAAGGCGCAATATCAGACCTTAATATTGACCCATAATATTTAAATTAGACCAGGTATTATATTACAGGGTAATAGTGTACCCTACCACAGGAAATAATAATAGGTCAATTAGGGGGTACACTATGTATATTTTAAATAGTGCATTAAAACAAGGAAATACGAAGACACTTTTCTATGTAAACTAACGGCACGGTATCGGACCTTAATATTGACTTATAATTTTTAAATTGGACCACGTATTATATTACAGGGTTATAGTGTACCCTACCACAGGAAATAATTATAGGTCAATAAGGGGTACGCAGAGTGACCCTAAAGTTTACTATGTATGCCTATGCGAAATAAAGTGTTCTGAGAAGCTTAAAATGAGGAAATAAGCGTTCTAAAATGCTTTAAAAATTCAAAGACATTTTTCTATGTTAACTAACGCCACGGTATCGGACCTTAATATTGACCTATAATTTTTAAATTGGACCACCTATTATATTACAGGGTAATAGTGTACCCTACCACAGGAAATAATTATATGTCAATTAGGGGGTACACAGCGTGACCCTAAAGTTTACTATGTATGCCTATGCGAAATAGAGTGTTCTGAGAAGCTTAAAATGAAGAAATAAGCGTTCTAAAATGCTTTAAAAATTCAAAGACATCTTTCAATGGTTAACTAACGCAAGGCGTAATATCAGACCTTAATATTGACCCATAATATTTAAATTGGACCAGGTATTATATTACAGGGTAACAGTGTACCCTACCACAGGAAATAATTATAGGTCAATTAGGGGGTACACTATGTATATTTTAAATAGTGCATTAAAACAAGGAAATACGAAGAAACTTTTCTATGTTAACTAACGGCACGGTATCGGACCTTAATATTGACCTATAATTTTTAAATTGGACCACGTATTATATTACAGGGTTATAGTGTACCCTACCACAGGAAATAATTATAGGTCAATTAGGGGGTACACAGCGTGACCCTAAAGTTTACTATGTATGCCTATGTGAAATAAAGTGTTCTGATAAGCTTAAAATGAGGAAATAAGCGTTCTAAAATGCTTTAAAAATTCAAAGACATCTTTCAATGGTTAACTAACGCAAGGCGCAATATCAGACCTTAATATTGACCCATAATATTTAAATTGGACCAGGTATTATATTACAGGGTAATAGTGTACCCTACCACAGGAAATAATTATAGGTCAATTAGGGGGTACACCATGTATATTTTAAATAGTGCATTAAAACAAGGAAATACGAAGACACTTTTCTATGTTAACTAACGGCACAGTATCGGACCTTAATATTGACCTATAATTTTTAAATTGGACCACGTATTATATTACAGGGTTATAGTGTACCCTATCACAGGAAATAATTATAGGTCAATTAAGGGGTACACAGAGTGACCCTAAAGTTTACTATGTATGCCTATGCGAAATAAAGTGTTCTGAGAAGCTTAAAATGAGGAAATAAGCGTTCTAAAATGCTTTAAAAATTCAAAGACATTTTTCTATGTTAACTAACGGCACGGTATCGGACCTTAATATTGACCTATAATTTTTAAATTGGACCACCTATTATATTACAGGGTAATAGTGTACCCTACCACAGGAAATAATTATAGGTCATTTAGGGGGTACACAGCGTGACCCTAAATTTTACTATGTATGCCTATGCGAAATAGAAAGTTCTGAGATGCTTAAAATGGAGAAATAAGCGTTCTAAAATTCTTTAAAAATTCAAAGACATCTTTCAATGGTTAACTAACGCAAGGCGCAATATCAGACCTTAATATTGACCCATAATATTTAAATTGGACCAGGTATTATATTACAGGGTAATAGTGTACCCTACCACAGGAAATAATTATAGGTCAATTAGGGGGTACACTATGTATATTTTAAATAGTGCATTAAACAAGGAAATACGAAGACACTTTTCTATGTAAACTAACGGCACGGTATCGGACCTTAATATTGACCTATAATTTTTAAATTGGACCACGTATTATATTACAGAGTTATAGTGTACCCTACCACAGGAAATAATTATAGGTCAATTAGGGGGTACGCAGAGTGACCCTAAAGTTTACTATGTATGCCTATGCGAAATAAAGTGTTCTGAGAAGCTTAAAATGAGGAAATAAGCGTTCTAAAATGCTTTAAAAATTCAAAGACATTTTTCTATGTTAACTAACGGCACGGTATCGGACCTTAATACTGACCTATAATTTTTAAATTGGACAACCTATTATATTACAGGGTAATACTGTACCCTACCACAGGAAATAATTATAGGTCATTTAGGGGGCACACTATGTATATTTTAAATAGTGCATTAAAACAAGGAAATACGAAGACACTTTTCTATGTTAACTAACGGCACGGTATCGGAGCTTAATATTGACCTATAATTTTTAAATTGTACCACGTATTATATTACAGGGTAATAGTGTACCTTACCACAGGAAATAATTATAGGTCAATTAGGTGGTACACAGCGTGACCCTAAAGTTTACTATGTATGCCTATGCGAAATAAAGTGTTCTGAGAAGCTTAAAATGAAGAAATAAGCGTTCTAAAATGCTTTAAAAATTCAAAGACATTTTTCTATGTTAACTAACGGCACGGTATCGGACCTTAATATTGACCTATAATTTTTAAATTGGACCACGTATTATATTACAGGGTAATAGTGTACCCTACCACAGGAAATAATTATAGGTCATTTAGGGGTACACAGCGTGACCCTAAATTTTACTATGTATGCCTATGTGAAATAGAGTGTTCTGAGATGCTTAAAATTGAGAAATAAGCGTTCTAAAATTCTTTAAAATTCAAAGACATCTTTCAATGGTTAACTAACGCAAGGCGCAATATCAGACCTTAATATTGACCCATAATATTTAAATTGGACCAGGTATTATATTACAGGGTAATAGTGTACCCTACCACAGGAAATAATTATAGGTCAATTAGGGGGTACACTATGTATATTTTAAATAGTGCATTAAAACAAGGAAATACGAAGACACTTTTCTATGTAAACTAACGGCACGGTGTCGGACCTTAATATTAACCTATAATTTTTAAATTGGACCACGTATTATATTACAGAGTTATAGTGTACCCTACCACAAGAAATAATTATAGGTCAATTAGGGGGTACGCAGAGTGACCCTAAAGTTTACTATGTATGCCTATGCGAAATAAAGTGTTCTGAGAAGCTTAAAATGAGGAAATAAGCGTTCTAAAATGCTTTAAAAATTCAAAGACATTTTTCTATGTTAACTAACGGCACGGTATCGGACCTTAATACTGACCTATAATTTTTAAATTTGACCACCTATTATATTACAGGGTAATACTGTACCCTACCACAGGAAATAATTATAGGTCATTTAGGGGGCACACTATGTATATTTTAAATAGTGCATTAAAACAAGGAAATACGAAGACACTTTTCTATGTTAACTAACGGCACGGTATCGGAGCTTAATATTGACCTATAATTTTTAAATTGTACCACGTATTATATTACAGGGTAATAGTGTACCTTACCACAGGAAATAATTATAGGTCAATTAGGTGGTACACAGCGTGACCCTAAAGTTTACTATGTATGCCTATGCGAAATAAAGTGTTCTGAGAAGCTTAAAATGAAGAAATAAGCGTTCTAAAATGCTTTAAAAATTCAAAGACATCTTTCAATGGTTAACTAACGGCACGGTATCGGACCTTAATATTGACCTATAATTTTTAAATTGGACAACCTATTATATTACAGGGTAATAGTGTACCCTACCACAGGAAATAATTATAGGTCAATTAGGGGGTACACAGCGTGACCCTAAAGTTTACTATGTATGCCTATTCGAAATAAAGTGTTCTGAGAAGCTTAAAATGCAGAAATAAGCGTTCTAAAATGCTTTAAAAATTCAAAGACATCTTTCAAAGGTTAACTAACGCAAGGCGCAATTTCAAACCTTAATATTGATCCATAATATTTAAATTGGAAAAGGTATTATATTACAGGGTAATAGTGTACCCTACCACAGGAAATAATTATAGGTCAATTAGGGGGTACACTATGTATATTTTAAATAGTGCATTAAAACAAGGAAATACGAAGACACTTTTCTATGTTAACTAACGGCACGGTATCGCACCTTAATATTGACCTATAATTTTTAAATTGGACCACGTATTATATTACAGGGTTATAGTGTACCCTACCACAGGAAATAATTATAGGTCAATTAGGGGGTACGCAGAGTGACCCTAAAGTTTACTATGTATGCCTATGCGAAATAAAGTGTTCTGAGAAGCTTAAAATGAGGAAATAAGCGTTCTAAAATGCTTTAAAAATTCAAAGACATTTTTCTATGTTAACTAACGGCACGGTATCGGACCTTAATATTGACCTATAATTTTTAAATTGGACCACGTATTATATTACAGGGTAATAGTGTACCTTACCACAGGAAATAATTATAGGTCAATTAGGTGGTACACAGCGTGACCCAAAAGTTTACTATGTATGCCTATGCGAAATAAAGTGTTCTGAGAAGCTTAAAATGAAGAAATAAGCGTTCTAAAATGCTTTAAAAATTCAAAGACATCTTTCAATGGTTAACTAACGGCACGGTATCGGACCTTAATATTGACCTATAATTTTTAAATTGGACAACCTATTATATTACAGGGTAATAGTGTACCCTTCCACAGGAAATAATTATAGGTCAATTAGGGGGTACAAAGCGTGACCCTAAAGTTTACTATGTATGCCTATGCGAAATAAAGTGTTCTAAGAAGCTTAAAATGAAGAAATAAGCGTTCTAAAATGCTTTAAAAATTCAAAGACATCTTTCAATGGTTAACTAACGCAAGGCGCGATATCAGACCTTAATATGGAACCATAATAATTCAATTCGACCAGGTATTATATTACAGGGTAATAGTGTACCCTACAACAGGAAATAATTATAGGTCAATTAGGGGGTACACTATGTATATTTTAAATAGTGCATTAAAACAAGGAAATACGAAGACACTTTTCTATGTTAACTAACGGCACGGTATCGGACCTTAATATTGACCTATAATTTTTAAATTGGACCACGTATTATATTACAGGGTTATAGTGTACCCTACCACAGGAAATAATTATAGGTCAATTAGGGGGTACACAGCGTGACCCTAAAGTTTACTATGTATGCCTATGCGAAATAAAGTGTTCTAAGAAGCTTAAAATGAAGAAATAAGCGTTCTAAAATGCTTTAAAAATTCAAAGACATCTTTCAATGGTTAACTAACGCAAGGCGCGATATCAGGCCTTAATATGGAACCATAATAATTCAATTCGACCAGGTATTATATTACAGGGTAATAGTGTACCCTACAACAGGAAATAATTATAGGTCAATTAGGGGGTACACTATGTATATTTTAAATAGTGCATTAAAACAAGGAAATACGAAGACACTTTTCTATGTTAACTAACGGCACGGTATCGGACCTTAATATTGACCTATAATTTTTAAATTGGACCACGTATTATATTACAGGGTTATAGTGTACCCTACCACAGGAAATAATTATAGGTCAATTAGGGGGTACACAGAGTGACCCTAAAGTTTACTATGTATGCCTATGCGAAATAGAGTGTTCTGAGATGCTTAAAATGAAGAGATAAGCGTTCTAAAATGCTTTAAAAATTCAAAGACATCTTTCAATGGTTAACTAACGCAAGGCGCAATATCAGACCTTAATATTGACCCATAATATTTAAATTGGACCAGGTATTATATTACAGGGTAATAGTGTACCCTACCACAGGAAATAATTATAGGTCAATTAGGGGGTACACTATGTATATTTTAAATAGGGCATTAAAACAAGGAAATACGAAGACACTTTTCTATGTTAACTAACGGCACGGTATCGGACCTTAATATTGACCTATAATTTTTAAATTGGACCACGTATTATATTACAGGGTTATAGTGTACCCTACCACAGGAAATAATTATAGGTCAATTAGGGGGTACGCAGAGTGTACCAAAAGTTTACTATGTATGCCTATGCGAAATAAAGTGTTCTGAGAAGCTTAAAATGAGGAAATAAGAGTTCTAAAATGCTTTAAAAATTCAAAGACATTTTTCTATGTTAACTAACGGCACGGTATCGGACCTTAATATTGACCTATAATTTTTAAATTGGACCACCTATTATATTACAGGGTAATAGTGTACCCTACCACAGGAAATAATTATAGGTCAATTAGGGGGTACACAGCGTGACCCTAAAGTTTACTATGTATGCCTATTCGAAATAAAGTGTTCTGAGAAGCTTAAAATGAGGAAATAAGCGTTCTAAAATGCTTTAAAAATTCAAAGACATCTTTCAATGGTTAACTAACGCAAGGCGCAATATCAGACCTTAATATTGACCCATAATATTTAAATTAGACCAGCTATTATATTACAGGGTAATAGTGTACCCTACCACAGGAAATAATTATAGGTCAATTAGGGGGTACACTATGTATATTTTAAATAGTGCATTAAAATAAGGAAATACGAAGACACTTTTCTATGTTAACTAACGGCACGGTATCGGACCTTAATATTGACCTAGAATTTTTAAATAGGACCACGTATTATATTACAGGGTTATAGTGTACCCTACCACAGCAAATAATTATAGGTCAATTAGGGGGTACACAGAGTGACCCTAAAGTTTACTATGTATGCCTATGCGAAATAAAGTGTTCTGAGAAGCTTAAAATGAAGAAATAAGCGTTCTAAAAAGCTTTAAAAATTCAAAGACATCTTTCAATGGTTAACTAACGCAAGGCGCGATATCAGACCTTAATAAGGAACCATAATATTTAAATTGGATCAGGTATTATATTACAGGGTAATAGTGTACCCTACAACAGGAAATAATTATAGGTCAATTAGGGGGTACACTATGTATATTTTAAATAGTGCATTAAAACAAGGAAATTCGAAGACTCTTTTCTATGTAAACTAACGGCACAGTATCGGACCTTAATATTGACCTAAAATTTTTAAATTGGGCCACGTATTTTATTACAGGGTGATAGTGTACCCTACCACGGAAAATAATTATAGGTCAATTAGGGGGTACACAGCGTGACCCTAAAGGTTACTATGTATGCCTATGCGAAATAAAGTGTTCTGAGAAGCTTAAAATGAGGAAATAAGCGTTCTAAAATGCTTTAAAAATTCAAAGACATTTTTCTATGTTAACTAACGGCACGGTATCGGACCTTAATATTGACCTATAATTTTTAAATTGGACCACGTATTATATTACAGGGTAATAGTGTACCCTACCGCAGGAAATAATTATAGGTCAATTAGGGGGTACACAGCGTGACCCTAAAGTTTACGATGTATGCCTATGCGAAATAGAGTGTTCTGAGAAGCTTAAAATGAAGAAATAAGCGTTCTAAAATGCTTTAAAAATTCAAAGACATCTTTCAATGGTTAACTAACGCAAGGCGCAATATCAGACCTTAATATTGACCTATAATTTTTAAATTGGACCACGTATTATATTACAGGGTAATAGTGTACCCTACCACAGGAAATAATTATAGGTTAATTAAGGGGTACACAGCGTGACCGTAAAGTTATCTATGTATGCCTATGCGAAATAGAGTGTTCTGAGAAGCTTAAAATGAAGAAATAAGCGTTCTAAAATGCTTTAAAAATACAAAGACATCTTTCAATGGTTAGCTAACGCAAGGCGCTATATTAGACCTTAATATTGACCTATAGGTTTTAAATTGGACCACGTATTATATTACAGGGTTATAGTGTACCCTTCCACAGGAAATAATTATAGGTCAATTAGGGGGTACACTATGTATATTTTAAATAGTGCATTAAAACAAGGAAATACGAAGACACTTTTCTATGTAAACTAACGGCACGGTATCGGACCTTAATATTGACCTATAATTTTTAAATTGGACCACGTATTATATTACAGAGTTATAGTGTACCCTACCACAGGAAATAATTATAGGTCAATTAGGGGGTACGCAGAGTGACCCTAAAGTTTACTATGTATGCCTATGCGAAATAAAGTGTTCTGAGAAGCTTAAAATGAGGAAATAAGCGTTCTAAAATGCTTTAAAAATTCAAAGACATTTTTCTATGTTAACTAACGGCACGGTATCGGACCTTAATACTGACCTATAATTTTTAAATTTGACCACCTATTATATTACAGGGTAATACTGTACCCTACCACAGGAAATAATTATAGGTCATTTAGGGGGCACACTATGTATATTTTAAATAGTGCATTAAAACAAGGAAATACGAAGACACTTTTCTATGTTAACTAACGGCACGGTATCGGACCCTAATATTGACCTATAATTTTTAAATTGGACCACGTATTATATTACAGGGTTATAGTGTACCCTACCACAGGAAATAATTATAGGTCAATTAGGGGGTACACAGCGTGACCCTAAAGTTTACTATGTATGCCTATGCGAAATAAAGTGTTCTGATAAGCTTAAAATGAGGAAATAAGCGTTCTAAAATGCTTTAAAAATTCAAAGACATCTTTCAATGGTTAACTAACACAAGGCGCAATATCAAACCTTAATATTGACCCATAATATTTAAATTGGACCAGGTATTATATTACAGGGTAATAGTGTACCCTACCACTGGAAATAATTATCGGTCAATTAGGGGGTACACTATGTATATTTTAAATAGTGCATTAAAACAAGGAAATACGAAGACACTTTTCTATGTTAACTAACGGCACGGTATCGGACCTTAATATTGACCTATAATTTTTAAATTGGACCACGTATTATATTACAGGGTTATAGTGTACCCTACCACAGGAAATAATTATAGGTCAATTAGGGGGTACACAGAGTGACCCTAAAGTTTACTATGTATGCCTATGCGAAATAAAGTGTTCTGAGAAGCTTAAAATGAAGAAATAAGCGTTCTAAAAAGCTTTAAAAATTCAAAGACATCTTTCAATGGTTAACTAACGCAAGGCGCGATATCAGACCTTAATAAGGAACCATAATATTTAAATTGGATCAGGTATTATATTACAGGGTAATAGTGTACCCTACAACAGGAAATAATTATAGGTCAATTAGGGGGTACACTATGTATATTTTAAATAGTGCATTAAAACAAGGAAATTCGAAGACTCTTTTCTATGTAAACTAACGGCACAGTATCGGACCTTAATATTGACCTAAAATTTTTAAATTGGGCCACGTATTTTATTACAGGGTGATAGTGTACCCTACCACGGAAAATAATTATAGGTCAATTAGGGGGTACACAGCGTGACCCTAAAGGTTACTATGTATGCCTATGCGAAATAAAGTGTTCTGAGAAGCTTAAAATGAGGAAATAAGCGTTCTAAAATGCTTTAAAAATTCAAAGACATTTTTCTATGTTAACTAACGGCACGGTATCGGACCTTAATATTGACCTATAATTTTTAAATTGGACCACGTATTATATTACAGGGTAATAGTGTACCCTACCGCAGGAAATAATTATAGGTCAATTAGGGGGTACACAGCGTGACCCTAAAGTTTACGATGTATGCCTATGCGAAATAGAGTGTTCTGAGAAGCTTAAAATGAAGAAATAAGCGTTCTAAAATGCTTTAAAAATTCAAAGACATCTTTCAATGGTTAACTAACGCAAGGCGCAATATCAGACCTTAATATTGACCTATAATTTTTAAATTGGACCACGTATTATATTACAGGGTAATAGTGTACCCTACCACAGGAAATAATTATAGGTTAATTAAGGGGTACACAGCGTGACCGTAAAGTTATCTATGTATGCCTATGCGAAATAGAGTGTTCTGAGAAGCTTAAAATGAAGAAATAAGCGTTCTAAAATGCTTTAAAAATACAAAGACATCTTTCAATGGTTAGCTAACGCAAGGCGCTATATTAGACCTTAATATTGACCTATAGGTTTTAAATTGGACCACGTATTATATTACAGGGTTATAGTGTACCCTTCCACAGGAAATAATTATAGGTCAATTAGGGGGTACACTATGTATATTTTAAATAGTGCATTAAAACAAGGAAATACGAAGACACTTTTCTATGTAAACTAACGGCACGGTATCGGACCTTAATATTGACCTATAATTTTTAAATTGGACCACGTATTATATTACAGAGTTATAGTGTACCCTACCACAGGAAATAATTATAGGTCAATTAGGGGGTACGCAGAGTGACCCTAAAGTTTACTATGTATGCCTATGCGAAATAAAGTGTTCTGAGAAGCTTAAAATGAGGAAATAAGCGTTCTAAAATGCTTTAAAAATTCAAAGACATTTTTCTATGTTAAATAACGGCACGGTATCGGACCTTAATACTGACCTATAATTTTTAAATTTGACCACCTATTATATTACAGGGTAATACTGTACCCTACCACAGGAAATAATTATAGGTCATTTAGGGGGCACACTATGTATATTTTAAATAGTGCATTAAAACAAGGAAATACGAAGACACTTTTCTATGTTAACTAACGGCACGGTATCGGACCCTAATATTGACCTATAATTTTTAAATTGGACCACGTATTATATTACAGGGTTATAGTGTACCCTACCACAGGAAATAATTATAGGTCAATTAGGGGGTACACAGCGTGACCCTAAAGTTTACTATGTATGCCTATGCGAAATAAAGTGTTCTGATAAGCTTAAAATGAGGAAATAAGCGTTCTAAAATGCTTTAAAAATTCAAAGACATCTTTCAATGGTTAACTAACGCAAGGCGCAATATCAAACCTTAATATTGACCCATAATATTTAAATTGGACCAGGTATTATATTACAGGGTAATAGTGTACCCTACCACTGGAAATAATTATCGGTCAATTAGGGGGTACACTATGTATATTTTAAATAGTGCATTAAAACAAGGAAATACGAAGACACTTTTCTATGTTAACTAACGGCACGGTATCGGACCTTAATATTGACCTATAATTTTTAAATTGGACCACGTATTATATTACAGGGTTATAGTGTACCCTACCACAGGAAATAATTATAGGTCAATTAGGGGGTACGCAGAGTGACCCTAAAGTTTACTATGTATGCCTATGCGAAATAAAGTGTTCTGAGAAGCTTAAAATGAGGAAATAGCGTTCTAAAATGCTTTAAAAATTCAAAGACATTTTTCTATGTTAACTAACGGCACGGTATCGGACCTTAATATTGACCTAGAATTTTTAAATTGGACCACGTATTATATTTCAGGGTAATAGTGTACCCTACCACAGGAAATAATTATAGGTCATTTAGGGGGTACACAGCGTGACCCTAAATTTTACTATGTATGCCTATGCGAAATAGAGTGTTCTGAGATGCTTAAAATGGAGAAATAAGCGTTCTAAAATTCTTTAAAAATTCAAAGACATCTTTCAATGGTTAACTAACGCAAGGCGCAATATCAGACCTTAATATTGACACATAATATTTAAATTGGACCAGGTATTATATTACAGGGTAATAGTGTACCCTACCACAGGAAATAATTATAGGTCAATTAGGGGGTACACTATGTATATTTTAAATAGTGCATTAAAACAAGGAAATACGAAGACACTTTTCTATGTAAACTAACGGCACGGTATCGGACCTTAATATTGACCTATAATTTTTAAATTGGACCACGTATTATATTACAGAGTTATAGTGTACCCTACCACAGGAAATAATTATAGGTCAATTAGGGGTACGCAGAGTGACCCTAAAGTTTACTATGTATGCCTATGCGAAATAAAGTGTTCTGAGAAGCTTAAAATGAGGAAATAAGCGTTCTAAAATGCTTTAAAAATTCAAAGACATTTTTCTATGTTAACTAACGGCACGGTATCGGACCTTAATACTGACCTATAATTTTTAAATTGGACCACCTATTATATTACAGGGTAATAGTGTACCCTACCACAGGGAATAATTATAGGTCATTTAGGGGGCACACTATGTATATTTTAAATAGTGCATTAAAACAAGGAAATACGAAGACACTTTTCTATGTTAACTAACGGCACGGTATCGGACCTTAATATTGACCTATAATTTTTAAATTGTACCACGTATTATATTACAGGGTAATAGTGTACCTTACCACTGGAAATAATTATAGGTCAATTAGGTGGTACACAGCGTGACCCTAAAGTTTACTATGTATGCCTATGCGAAATAAAGTGTTCTGAGAAGCTTAAAATGAAGAAATAAGCGTTCTAAAATGCTTTAAAAATTCAAAGACATCTTTCAATGGTTAACTAACGCAAGGCGCGATATCAGACCTCAATATGGAACCATAATATTTAAATTGGACCAGGTATTATATTACAGGGTAATAGTGTACCCTACCACTGGAAATAATTATAGGTCAATTAGGGGGTACACTATGTATATTTTAAATAGTGCATTAAAACAAGGAAATTCGAAGACACTTTTCTATGTTAACTAACGGCACGGTATCGGACCTTAATATTGACCTATAATTTTTAAATTGGATCACGTATTATATTACAGGGTTATAGTGTACCCTACCACAGGAAATAATTATAGGTCAATTAGGGGGTACACAGCGTGACCCTAAAGTTTACTATGTATGCCTATGCGAAATAAAGTGTTCTGAGAAGCTTAAAATGACGAAATAAGGGTTCTAAAATGCTTTAAAAATTCAAAGACATCTTTCAATGGTTAACTAACGCAAGGCGTAATATCAGACCTTAATATTGACCCATAATATTTAAATTGGACCAGGTATTATATTACAGGGTAACAGTGTACTTTACCACAGGAAATAATTATAGGTCAATTAGGGGGTACACTATGTATATTTTAAATAGTGCATTAAAACAAGGAAATACGAAGACACTTTTCTATGTTAACTAACGGCACGGTATCGGACCTTAATATTGACCTATAATTTTTAAATTGGACCACGTATTATATTACAGGGTTATAGTGTACCCTACCACAGGAAATAATTATAGGTCAATTAGGGGGTACACAGCGTGACCCTAAAGTTTACTATGCATGCCTATGCGAAATAAAGTGTTCTGATAAGCTTAAAATGAGGAAATAAGCGTTCTAAAATGCTTTAAAAATTCAAAGACATCTTTCAATGGTTAACTAACGCAAGGCGCAATATCAGACCTTAATATTGACCCATAATATTTAAATTGGACCAGGTATTATATTACAGGGTAATAGTGTACCCTACCACAGGAAATAATTATAGGTCAATTAGGGGGTACACTATGTATATTTTAAATAGTGCATTAAAACAAGGAAATACGAAGACACTTTTCTATGTTAACTAACGGCACAGTATCGGACCTTAATATTGACCTATAATTTTTAAATTGGACCACGTATTATATTACAGGGTTATAGTGTACCCTACCACAGGAAATAATTATAGGTCAATTAAGGGGTACACAGAGTGACCCTAAAGTTTACTATGTATGCCTATGCGAAATAAAGTGTTCTGAGAAGCTTAAAATGAGGAAATAAGCGTTCTAAAATGCTTTAAAAATTCAAAGACATTTTTCTATGTTAACTAACGGCACGGTATCGGACCTTAATATTGACCTATAATTTTTAAATTGGACCACCTATTATATTACAGGGTAATAGTGTACCCTACCACAGGAAATAATTATAGGTCATTTAGGGGGTACACAGCGTGACCCTAAATTTTACTATGTATGCCTATGCGAAATAGAGTGTTCTGAGATGCTTAAAATGGAGAAATAAGCGTTCTAAAATTCTTTAAAAATTCAAAGACATCTTTCAATGGTTAACTAACGCAAGGCGCAATATCAGACCTTAATATTGACCCATAATATTTAAATTGGACCAGGTATTATATTACAGGGTAATAGTGAACCCTACCACAGGAAATAATTATAGGTCAATTAGGGGGTACACTATGTATATTTTAAATAGTGCATTAAAACAAGGAAATACGAAGACACTTTTCTATGTAAACTAACGGCACGGTATCGGACCTTAATATTGACCTATAATTTTTAAATTGGGCCACGTATTATATTACAGGGTTATAGCGTACCCTACCACAGGAAATAATTATAGGTCAATTAGGGGGTACGCAGAGTGACCCTAAAGTTTACTATGTATGCCTATGCGAAATAAAGTGTTCTGAGAAGCTTAAAATGAGGAAATAAGCGTTCTAAAATGCTTTAAAAATTCAAAGACATTTTTCTATGTTAACTAACGGCACGGTATCGGACCTTAATATTGACCTATAATTTTTAAATTGGACCACCTATTATATTACAGGGTAATAGTGTACCCTAAAACAGGAAATAATTATAGGTCAATTAGGGGGTACACAGCTTGACCCTAAAGTTTACTATGTATGCCTATGCGAAATAAAGTGTTCTGAGAAGCTTAAAATGAAGAAATAAGCGTTCTAAAATGCTTTAAAAATTCAAAGACATCTTTCAATGGTTAACTAACGCAAGGCGCAATATCAAACCTTAATATTGACCCATAATATTTAAATTGGACCAGGTATTATATTACAGGGTAATAGTGTACCCTACCACAGGAAATAATTATAGGTCAATTAGGGGGTACACTATGTATATTTTAAATAGTGCATTAAAACAAGGAAATACGAAGACACTTTTCTATGTTAACTAACGGCACGGTATCGGACCTTAATATTGACCTATAATTTTTAAATTGGACAACGTATTATGTTTCAGGGTTATAGTGTACCCTACCACAGGACATAATTATAGGTCAATTAGGGGGTACGCAGAGTGACCCAAAAGTTTACTATGTATGCCTATGCGAAATAAAGTGTTCTGAGAAGCTTAAAATGAGGAAATAAGCGTTCTAAAATGCTTTAAAAATTCAAAGACATTTTTCTATGTTAACTAACGGCACGGTATCGGACCTTAATATTGACCTATAATTTTTAAATTGGACCACCTATTATATTACAGGGTAATAGTGTACCCTACCACAGGAAATAATTATAGGTCAATTAGGGGGTACACAGCGTGACCCTAAAGTTTACTATGTATGCCTATTCGAAATAAAGTGTTCTGAGAAGCTTAAAATGCAGAAATAAGCGTTCTAAAATGCTTTAAAAATTCAAAGACATCTTTCAAAGGTTAACTAACGCAAGGCGCAATATCAAACCTTAATATTGATCCATAATATTTAAATTGGACCAGGTATTATATTACAGGGTAATAGTGTACCCTACCACAGGAAATAATTATAGGTCAATTAGGGGGTACACTATGTATATTTTAAATAGTGCATTAAAACAAGGAAATACGAAGACACTTTTCTATGTTAACTAACGGCACGGTATCGGACCTTAATATTGACCTATAATTTTTAAATTGGACCACGTATTATATTACAGGGTTATAGTGTACCCTACCACAGTAAATAATTATAGGTCAATTAGGGGGTACGCAGAGTGACCCTAAAGTTTACTATGTATGCCTATGCGAAATAAAGTGTTCTGAGAAGCTTAAAATGAGGAAATAAGCGTTCTAAAATGCTTTAAAAATTCAAACACATTTTTCTATGTTAACTAACGGCACGGTATCGGAACTTAATATTGACCTATAATTTTTAAATTGGACCACGTATTATATTACAGGGTAATAGTGTACCCTACCACAGGAAATAATTATAGGTCATTTAGGGGGTACACAGCGTGACCCTAAATTTTACTATGTATGCCTATGTGAAATAGAGTGTTCTGAGATGCTTAAAATGGAGAAATAAGCGTTCTAAAATTCTTTAAAAATTCAAAGACATCTTTCAATGGTTAACTAACGCAAGGCGCAATATCAGACCTTAATATTGACCCATAATATTTAAATTGGACCAGGTATTATATTACAGGGTAATAGTGTACCCTACCACAGGAAATAATTATAGGTCAATTAGGGGGTACACTATGTATATTTTAAATAGTGCATTAAAACAAGGAAATACGAAGACACTTTTCTATGTAAACTAACGGCACGGTATCGGACCTTAATATTGACCTATACTTTTTAAATTGGACCACGTATTATATTACAGAGTTATAGTGTACCCTACCACAGGAAATAATTATAGGTCAATTAGGGGGTACGCAGAGTGACCCTAAAGTTTACTATGTATGCCTATGCGAAATAAAGTGTTCTGAGAAGCTTAAAATGAGGAAATAAGCGTTCTAAAATGCTTTAAAAATTCAAAGACATTTTTCTATGTTAACTAACGGCACGGTATCGGACCTTAATACTGACCTATAATTTTTAAATTTGACCACCTATTATATAACAGGGTAATACTGTACCCTACCACAGGAAATAATTATAGGTCATTTAGGGGGCACACTATGTATATTTTAAATAGTGCATTAAAACAAGGAAATACGAAGACACTTTTCTATGTTAACTAACGGCACGGTATCGGAGCTTAATATTGACCTATAATTTTTAAATTGTACCACGTATTATATTACAGGGTAATAGTGTACCTTACCACAGGAAATAATTATAGGTCAATTAGGTGGTACACAGCGTGACCCTAAAGTTTACTATGTATGCCTATGCGAAATAAAGTGTTCTGAGAAGCTTAAAATGAAGAAATAAGCGTTCTAAAATGCTTTAAAAATTCAAAGACATCTTTCAATGGTTAACTAACGGCACGGTATCGGACTTTAATATTGACCTATAATTTTTAAATTGGACAACCTATTATATTACAGGGTAATAGTGTACCCTACCACAGGAAATAATTATAGGTCAATTAGGGGGTACACAGCGTGACCCTAAAGTTTACTATATATGCCTATTCGAAATAAAGTGTTCTGAGAAGCTTAAAATGCAGAAATAAGCGTTCTAAAATGCTTTAAAAATTCAAAGACATCTTTCAAAGGTTAACTAACGCAAGGCGCAATTTCAAACCTTAATATTGATCCATAATATTTAAATTGGACCAGGTATTATATTACAGGGTAATAGTGTACCCTACCACAGGAAATAATTATAGGTCAATTAGGGGGTACACTATGTATATTTTAAATAGTGCATTAAAACAAGGAAATACGAAGACACTTTTCTATGTTAACTAACGGCACGGTATCGGACCTTAATATTGACCTATAATTTTTAAATTGGACCACGTATTATATTACAGGGTTATAGTGTACCCTACCACAGGAAATAATTATAGGTCAATTAGGGGGTACGCAGAGTGACCCTAAAGTTTACTATGTATGCCTATGCGAAATAAAGTGTTCTGAGAAGCTTAAAATGAGGAAATAAGCGTTCTAAAATGCTTTAAAAATTCAAAGACATTTTTCTATGTTAACTAACGGCACGGTATCGGACCTTAATATTGACCTATAATTTTTAAATTGGACCACGTATTATATTACAGGGTAATAGTGTACCCTACCACAGGAAATAATTATAGGTCATTTAGGGGGTACACAGCGTGACCCTAAATTTTACTATGTATGCCTATGTGAAATAGAGTGTTCTGAGATGCTTAAAATGGAGAAATAAGCGTTCTAAAATTCTTTAAAAATTCAAAGACATCTTTCAATGGTTAACTAACGCAAGGCGCAATATCAGACCTTAATATTGACCCATAATATTTAAATTGGACCAGGTATTATATTACAGGGTAATAGTGTACCCTACCACAGGAAATAATTATAGGTCAATTAGGGGGTACACTATGTATATTTTAAATAGTGCATTAAAACAAGGAAATACGAAGACACTTTTCTATGTAAACTAACGGCACGGTGTCGGACCTTAATATTAACCTATAATTTTTAAATTGGACCACGTATTATATTACAGAGTTATAGTGTACCCTACCACAGGAAATAATTATAGGTCAATTAGGGGGTACGCAGAGTGACCCTAAAGTTTACTATGTATGCCTATGCGAAATAAAGTGTTCTGAGAAGCTTAAAATGAGGAAATAAGCGTTCTTAAATGCTTTAAAAATTCAAAGACATTTTTCTATGTTAACTAACGGCACGGTATCGGACCTTAATACTGACCTATAATTTTTAAATTTGACCACCTATTATATTACAGGGTAATACTGTACCCTACCACAGGAAATAATTATAGGTCATTTAGGGGGCACACTATGTATATTTTAAATAGTGCATTAAAACAAGGAAATACGAAGACACTTTTCTATGTTAACTAACGGCACGGTATCGGAGCTTAATATTGACCTATAATTTTTAAATTGTACCACGTATTATATTACAGGGTAATAGTGTACCTTACCACAGGAAATAATTATAGGTCAATTAGGTGGTACACAGCGTGACCCTAAAGTTTACTATGCATGCCTATGCGAAATAAAGTGTTCTGAGAAGCTTAAAATGAAGAAATAAGCGTTCTAAAATGCTTTAAAAATTCAAAGACATCTTTCAATGGTTAACTAACGGCACGGTATCGGACCTTAATATTGACCTATAATTTTTAAATTGGACAACCTATTATATTACAGGGTAATAGTGTACCCTACCACAGGAAATAATTATAGGTCAATTAGGGGGTACACAGCGTGACCCTAAAGTTTACTATGTATGCCTATTCGAAATAAAGTGTTCTGAGAAGCTTAAAATGCAGAAATAAGCGTTCTAAAATGCTTTAAAAATTCAAAGACATCTTTCAAAGGTTAGCTAACGCAAGGCGCAATTTCAAACCTTAATATTGATCCATAATATTTAAATTGGACCAGGTATTATATTACAGGGTAACAGTGTACCCTACCACAGGAAATAATTATAGGTCAATTAGGGGGTACACTATGTATATTTTAAATAGTGCATTAAAACAAGGAAATACGAAGACACTTTTCTATGTTAACTAACGGCACGGTATCGGACCTTAATATTGACCTATAATTTTTAAATTGGACCACGTATTATATTACAGGGTTATAGTGTACCCTACCACAGGAAATAATTATAGGTCAATTAGGGGGTACGCAGAGTGACCCTAAAGTTTACTATGTATGCCTATGCGAAATAAAGTGTTCTGAGAAGCTTAAAATGAGGAAATAAGCGTTCTAAAATGCTTTAAAAATTCAAAGACATTTTTCTATGTTAACTAACGGCACGGTATCGGACCTTAATATTGACCTATAATTTTTAAATTGGACCACGTATTATATTACAGGGTAATAGTGTACCCTACCACAGGAAATAATTATAGGTCATTTAGGGGGTACACAGCGTGACCCTAAATTTTACTATGTATGCCTATGTGAAATAGAGTGTTCTGAGATGCTTAAAATGGAGAAATAAGCGTTCTAAAATTCTTTAAAAATTCAAAGACATCTTTCAATGGTTAACTAACGCAAGGCGCAATATCAGACCTTAATATTGACCCATAATATTTAAATTGGACCAGGTATTATATTACAGGGTAATAGTGTACCCTACCACAGGAAATAATTATAGGTCAATTAGGGGGTACACTATGTATATTTTAAATAGTGCATTAAAACAAGGAAATACGAAGACACTTTTCTATGTAAACTAACGGCACGGTATCGGACCTTAATATTGACCTATAATTTTTAAATTGGACCACGTATTATATTACAGAGTTATAGTGTACCCTACCACAGGAAATAATTATAGGTCAATTAGGGGGTACGCAGAGTGACCCTAAAGTTTACTATGTATGCCTATGCGAAATAAAGTGTTCTGAGAAGCTTAAAATGAGGAAATAAGCGTTCTAAAATGCTTTAAAAATTCAAAGACATTTTTCTATGTTAACTAACGGCACGGTATCGGACCTTAATACTGACCTATAATTTTTAAATTTGACCACCTATTATATTACAGGGTAATAGTGTACCCAACCACAGGAAATAATTATAGGTCATTTAGGGGGCACACTATGTATATTTTAAATAGTGCATTAAAACAAGGAAATACGAAGACACTTTTCTATGTTAACTAACGGCACGGTATCGGACCTTAATATTGACCTATAATTTTTAAATTTTACCACGTATTATATTACAGGGTAATAGTGTACCTTACCACAGGAAATAATTATAGGTCAATTAGGTGGTACACAGCGTGACCCTAAAGTTTACTATGTATGCCTATGCGTAATAAAGTGTTCTGAGAAGCTTAAAATGAAGAAATAAGCGTTCTAAAATGCTTTAAAAATTCAAAGACATCTTTCAATGGTTAACTAACGGCACGGTATCGGACCTTAATATTGACCTATAATTTTTAAATTGGACAACCTATTATATTACAGGGTAATAGTGTACCCTACCACAGGAAATAATTATAGGTCAATTAGGGGGTACACAGCGTGACCCTAAAGTTTACTATGTATGCCTATGCGAAATAAAGTGTTCTAAGAAGCTTAAAATGAAGAAATAAGCGTTCTAAAATGCTTTAAAAATTCAAAGACATCTTTCAATGGTTAACTAACGCAAGGCGCGATATCAGACCTTAATATGGAACCATAATAATTCAATTCGACCAGGTATTATATTACAGGGTAATAGTGTACCCTACCACAGGAAATAATTATTGGTCAATTAGGGGGTACACTATGTATATTTTAAATAGTGCATTAAAACAAGGAAATACGAAGACACTTTTCTATGTTAACTAACGGCACGGTATCGGACCTTAATATTGACCTATAATTTTTAAATTGGACCACGTATTATATTACAGGGTTATAGTGTACCCTACCACAGGAAATAATTATAGGTCAATTAGGGGGTACACAGAGTGACCCTAAAGTTTACTATGTATGCCTATGCGAAATAAAGTGTTCTGAGAAGCTTAAAATAAGGAAATAAGCGTTCTAAAATGCTTTAAAAATTCAAAGACATTTTTCTATGTTAACTAACGGCACGGTATCGGACCTTAATATTGACCTATAATTTTTAAATTGGACCACGTATTATATTACAGGGTAATAGTGTACCCTACCACAGGAAATATTTATAGGTCATTTAGGGGGTACACAGCGTGACCCTAAATTTTACTATGTATGCCTATGCGAAATAGAGTGTTCTGAGATGCTTAAAATGGAGAAATAAGCGTTCTAAAATTCTTTAAAAATTCAAAGACATCTTTCAATGGTTAACTAACGAAAGGCGCAATATCAGACCTTAATATTGACCCATAATATTTAAATTAGACCAGGTATTATATTACAGGGTAATAGTGTACCCTACCACAGGAAATAATAATAGGTCAATTAGGGGGTACACTATGTATATTTTAAATAGTGCATTAAAACAAGGAAATACGAAGACACTTTTCTATGTAAACTAACGGCACGGTATCGGACCTTAATATTGACTTATAATTTTTAAATTGGACCACGTATTATATTACAGGGTTATAGTGTACCCTACCACAGGAAATAATTATAGGTCAATAAGGGGTACGCAGAGTGACCCTAAAGTTTACTATGTATGCCTATGCGAAATAAAGTGTTCTGAGAAGCTTAAAATGAGGAAATAAGCGTTCTAAAATGCTTTAAAAATTCAAAGACATTTTTCTATGTTAACTAACGCCACGGTATCGGACCTTAATATTGACCTATAATTTTTAAATTGGACCACCTATTATATTACAGGGTAATAGTGTACCCTACCACAGGAAATAATTATATGTCAATTAGGGGGTACACAGCGTGACCCTAAAGTTTACTATGTATGCCTATGCGAAATAGAGTGTTCTGAGAAGCTTAAAATGAAGAAATAAGCGTTCTAAAATGCTTTAAAAATTCAAAGACATCTTTCAATGGTTAACTAACGCAAGGCGTAATATCAGACCTTAATATTGACCCATAATATTTAAATTGGACCAGGTATTATATTACAGGGTAACAGTGTACCCTACCACAGGAAATAATTATAGGTCAATTAGGGGGTACACTATGTATATTTTAAATAGTGCATTAAAACAAGGAAATACGAAGAAACTTTTCTATGTTAACTAACGGCACGGTATCGGACCTTAATATTGACCTATAATTTTTAAATTGGACCACGTATTATATTACAGGGTTATAGTGTACCCTACCACAGGAAATAATTATAGGTCAATTAGGGGGTACACAGCGTGACCCTAAAGTTTACTATGTATGCCTATGTGAAATAAAGTGTTCTGATAAGCTTAAAATGAGGAAATAAGCGTTCTAAAATGCTTTAAAAATTCAAAGACATCTTTCAATGGTTAACTAACGCAAGGCGCAATATCAGACCTTAATATTGACCCATAATATTTAAATTGGACCAGGTATTATATTACAGGGTAATAGTGTACCCTACCACAGGAAATAATTATAGGTCAATTAGGGGGTACACCATGTATATTTTAAATAGTGCATTAAAACAAGGAAATACGAAGACACTTTTCTATGTTAACTAACGGCACAGTATCGGACCTTAATATTGACCTATAATTTTTAAATTGGACCACGTATTATATTACAGGGTTATAGTGTACCCTATCACAGGAAATAATTATAGGTCAATTAAGGGGTACACAGAGTGACCCTAAAGTTTACTATGTATGCCTATGCGAAATAAAGTGTTCTGAGAAGCTTAAAATGAGGAAATAAGCGTTCTAAAATGCTTTAAAAATTCAAAGACATTTTTCTATGTTAACTAACGGCACGGTATCGGACCTTAATATTGACCTATAATTTTTAAATTGGACCACCTATTATATTACAGGGTAATAGTGTACCCTACCACAGGAAATAATTATAGGTCATTTAGGGGGTACACAGCGTGACCCTAAATTTTACTATGTATGCCTATGCGAAATAGAAAGTTCTGAGATGCTTAAAATGGAGAAATAAGCGTTCTAAAATTCTTTAAAAATTCAAAGACATCTTTCAATGGTTAACTAACGCAAGGCGCAATATCAGACCTTAATATTGACCCATAATATTTAAATTGGACCAGGTATTATATTACAGGGTAATAGTGTACCCTACCACAGGAAATAATTATAGGTCAATTAGGGGGTACACTATGTATATTTTAAATAGTGCATTAAAACAAGGAAATACGAAGACACTTTTCTATGTAAACTAACGGCACGGTATCGGACCTTAATATTGACCTATAATTTTTAAATTGGACCACGTATTATATTACAGAGTTATAGTGTACCCTACCACAGGAAATAATTATAGGTCAATTAGGGGGTACGCAGAGTGACCCTAAAGTTTACTATGTATGCCTATGCGAAATAAAGTGTTCTGAGAAGCTTAAAATGAGGAAATAAGCGTTCTAAAATGCTTTAAAAATTCAAAGACATTTTTCTATGTTAACTAACGGCACGGTATCGGACCTTAATACTGACCTATAATTTTTAAATTGGACAACCTATTATATTACAGGGTAATACTGTACCCTACCACAGGAAATAATTATAGGTCATTTAGGGGGCACACTATGTATATTTTAAATAGTGCATTAAAACAAGGAAATACGAAGACACTTTTCTATGTTAACTAACGGCACGGTATCGGAGCTTAATATTGACCTATAATTTTTAAATTGTACCACGTATTATATTACAGGGTAATAGTGTACCTTACCACAGGAAATAATTATAGGTCAATTAGGTGGTACACAGCGTGACCCTAAAGTTTACTATGTATGCCTATGCGAAATAAAGTGTTCTGAGAAGCTTAAAATGAAGAAATAAGCGTTCTAAAATGCTTTAAAAATTCAAAGACATTTTTCTATGTTAACTAACGGCACGGTATCGGACCTTAATATTGACCTATAATTTTTAAATTGGACCACGTATTATATTACAGGGTAATAGTGTACCCTACCACAGGAAATAATTATAGGTCATTTAGGGGGTACACAGCGTGACCCTAAATTTTACTATGTATGCCTATGTGAAATAGAGTGTTCTGAGATGCTTAAAATGGAGAAATAAGCGTTCTAAAATTCTTTAAAAATTCAAAGACATCTTTCAATGGTTAACTAACGCAAGGCGCAATATCAGACCTTAATATTGACCCATAATATTTAAATTGGACCAGGTATTATATTACAGGGTAATAGTGTACCCTACCACAGGAAATAATTATAGGTCAATTAGGGGGTACACTATGTATATTTTAAATAGTGCATTAAAACAAGGAAATACGAAGACACTTTTCTATGTAAACTAACGGCACGGTGTCGGACCTTAATATTAACCTATAATTTTTAAATTGGACCACGTATTATATTACAGAGTTATAGTGTACCCTACCACAAGAAATAATTATAGGTCAATTAGGGGGTACGCAGAGTGACCCTAAAGTTTACTATGTATGCCTATGCGAAATAAAGTGTTCTGAGAAGCTTAAAATGAGGAAATAAGCGTTCTAAAATGCTTTAAAAATTCAAAGACATTTTTCTATGTTAACTAACGGCACGGTATCGGACCTTAATACTGACCTATAATTTTTAAATTTGACCACCTATTATATTACAGGGTAATACTGTACCCTACCACAGGAAATAATTATAGGTCATTTAGGGGGCACACTATGTATATTTTAAATAGTGCATTAAAACAAGGAAATACGAAGACACTTTTCTATGTTAACTAACGGCACGGTATCGGAGCTTAATATTGACCTATAATTTTTAAATTGTACCACGTATTATATTACAGGGTAATAGTGTACCTTACCACAGGAAATAATTATAGGTCAATTAGGTGGTACACAGCGTGACCCTAAAGTTTACTATGTATGCCTATGCGAAATAAAGTGTTCTGAGAAGCTTAAAATGAAGAAATAAGCGTTCTAAAATGCTTTAAAAATTCAAAGACATCTTTCAATGGTTAACTAACGGCACGGTATCGGACCTTAATATTGACCTATAATTTTTAAATTGGACAACCTATTATATTACAGGGTAATAGTGTACCCTACCACAGGAAATAATTATAGGTCAATTAGGGGGTACACAGCGTGACCCTAAAGTTTACTATGTATGCCTATTCGAAATAAAGTGTTCTGAGAAGCTTAAAATGCAGAAATAAGCGTTCTAAAATGCTTTAAAAATTCAAAGACATCTTTCAAAGGTTAACTAACGCAAGGCGCAATTTCAAACCTTAATATTGATCCATAATATTTAAATTGGAAAAGGTATTATATTACAGGGTAATAGTGTACCCTACCACAGGAAATAATTATAGGTCAATTAGGGGGTACACTATGTATATTTTAAATAGTGCATTAAAACAAGGAAATACGAAGACACTTTTCTATGTTAACTAACGGCACGGTATCGCACCTTAATATTGACCTATAATTTTTAAATTGGACCACGTATTATATTACAGGGTTATAGTGTACCCTACCACAGGAAATAATTATAGGTCAATTAGGGGGTACGCAGAGTGACCCTAAAGTTTACTATGTATGCCTATGCGAAATAAAGTGTTCTGAGAAGCTTAAAATGAGGAAATAAGCGTTCTAAAATGCTTTAAAAATTCAAAGACATTTTTCTATGTTAACTAACGGCACGGTATCGGACCTTAATATTGACCTATAATTTTTAAATTGGACCACGTATTATATTACAGGGTAATAGTGTACCTTACCACAGGAAATAATTATAGGTCAATTAGGTGGTACACAGCGTGACCCAAAAGTTTACTATGTATGCCTATGCGAAATAAAGTGTTCTGAGAAGCTTAAAATGAAGAAATAAGCGTTCTAAAATGCTTTAAAAATTCAAAGACATCTTTCAATGGTTAACTAACGGCACGGTATCGGACCTTAATATTGACCTATAATTTTTAAATTGGACAACCTATTATATTACAGGGTAATAGTGTACCCTTCCACAGGAAATAATTATAGGTCAATTAGGGGGTACAAAGCGTGACCCTAAAGTTTACTATGTATGCCTATGCGAAATAAAGTGTTCTAAGAAGCTTAAAATGAAGAAATAAGCGTTCTAAAATGCTTTAAAAATTCAAAGACATCTTTCAATGGTTAACTAACGCAAGGCGCGATATCAGACCTTAATATGGAACCATAATAATTCAATTCGACCAGGTATTATATTACAGGGTAATAGTGTACCCTACAACAGGAAATAATTATAGGTCAATTAGGGGGTACACTATGTATATTTTAAATAGTGCATTAAAACAAGGAAATACGAAGACACTTTTCTATGTTAACTAACGGCACGGTATCGGACCTTAATATTGACCTATAATTTTTAAATTGGACCACGTATTATATTACAGGGTTATAGTGTACCCTACCACAGGAAATAATTATAGGTCAATTAGGGGGTACACAGCGTGACCCTAAAGTTTACTATGTATGCCTATGCGAAATAAAGTGTTCTAAGAAGCTTAAAATGAAGAAATAAGCGTTCTAAAATGCTTTAAAAATTCAAAGACATCTTTCAATGGTTAACTAACGCAAGGCGCGATATCAGACCTTAATATGGAACCATAATAATTCAATTCGACCAGGTATTATATTACAGGGTAATAGTGTACCCTACAACAGGAAATAATTATAGGTCAATTAGGGGGTACACTATGTATATTTTAAATAGTGCATTAAAACAAGGAAATACGAAGACACTTTTCTATGTTAACTAACGGCACGGTATCGGACCTTAATATTGACCTATAATTTTTAAATTGGACCACGTATTATATTACAGGGTTATAGTGTACCCTACCACAGGAAATAATTATAGGTCAATTAGGGGGTACACAGAGTGACCCTAAAGTTTACTATGTATGCCTATGCGAAATAGAGTGTTCTGAGATGCTTAAAATGAAGAGATAAGCGTTCTAAAATGCTTTAAAAATTCAAAGACATCTTTCAATGGTTAACTAACGCAAGGCGCAATATCAGACCTTAATATTGACCCATAATATTTAAATTGGACCAGGTATTATATTACAGGGTAATAGTGTACCCTACCACAGGAAATAATTATAGGTCAATTAGGGGGTACACTATGTATATTTTAAATAGGGCATTAAAACAAGGAAATACGAAGACACTTTTCTATGTTAACTAACGGCACGGTATCGGACCTTAATATTGACCTATAATTTTTAAATTGGACCACGTATTATATTACAGGGTTATAGTGTACCCTACCACAGGAAATAATTATAGGTCAATTAGGGGGTACGCAGAGTGTACCAAAAGTTTACTATGTATGCCTATGCGAAATAAAGTGTTCTGAGAAGCTTAAAATGAGGAAATAAGAGTTCTAAAATGCTTTAAAAATTCAAAGACATTTTTCTATGTTAACTAACGGCACGGTATCGGACCTTAATATTGACCTATAATTTTTAAATTGGACCACCTATTATATTACAGGGTAATAGTGTACCCTACCACAGGAAATAATTATAGGTCAATTAGGGGGTACACAGCGTGACCCTAAAGTTTACTATGTATGCCTATTCGAAATAAAGTGTTCTGAGAAGCTTAAAATGAGGAAATAAGCGTTCTAAAATGCTTTAAAAATTCAAAGACATCTTTCAATGGTTAACTAACGCAAGGCGCAATATCAGACCTTAATATTGACCCATAATATTTAAATTAGACCAGCTATTATATTACAGGGTAATAGTGTACCCTACCACAGGAAATAATTATAGGTCAATTAGGGGGTACACTATGTATATTTTAAATAGTGCATTAAAATAAGGAAATACGAAGACACTTTTCTATGTTAACTAACGGCACGGTATCGGACCTTAATATTGACCTAGAATTTTTAAATAGGACCACGTATTATATTACAGGGTTATAGTGTACCCTACCACAGCAAATAATTATAGGTCAATTAGGGGGTACACAGAGTGACCCTAAAGTTTACTATGTATGCCTATGCGAAATAAAGTGTTCTGAGAAGCTTAAAATGAAGAAATAAGCGTTCTAAAAAGCTTTAAAAATTCAAAGACATCTTTCAATGGTTAACTAACGCAAGGCGCGATATCAGACCTTAATAAGGAACCATAATATTTAAATTGGATCAGGTATTATATTACAGGGTAATAGTGTACCCTACAACAGGAAATAATTATAGGTCAATTAGGGGGTACACTATGTATATTTTAAATAGTGCATTAAAACAAGGAAATTCGAAGACTCTTTTCTATGTAAACTAACGGCACAGTATCGGACCTTAATATTGACCTAAAATTTTTAAATTGGGCCACGTATTTTATTACAGGGTGATAGTGTACCCTACCACGGAAAATAATTATAGGTCAATTAGGGGGTACACAGCGTGACCCTAAAGGTTACTATGTATGCCTATGCGAAATAAAGTGTTCTGAGAAGCTTAAAATGAGGAAATAAGCGTTCTAAAATGCTTTAAAAATTCAAAGACATTTTTCTATGTTAACTAACGGCACGGTATCGGACCTTAATATTGACCTATAATTTTTAAATTGGACCACGTATTATATTACAGGGTAATAGTGTACCCTACCGCAGGAAATAATTATAGGTCAATTAGGGGGTACACAGCGTGACCCTAAAGTTTACGATGTATGCCTATGCGAAATAGAGTGTTCTGAGAAGCTTAAAATGAAGAAATAAGCGTTCTAAAATGCTTTAAAAATTCAAAGACATCTTTCAATGGTTAACTAACGCAAGGCGCAATATCAGACCTTAATATTGACCTATAATTTTTAAATTGGACCACGTATTATATTACAGGGTAATAGTGTACCCTACCACAGGAAATAATTATAGGTTAATTAAGGGGTACACAGCGTGACCGTAAAGTTATCTATGTATGCCTATGCGAAATAGAGTGTTCTGAGAAGCTTAAAATGAAGAAATAAGCGTTCTAAAATGCTTTAAAAATACAAAGACATCTTTCAATGGTTAGCTAACGCAAGGCGCTATATTAGACCTTAATATTGACCTATAGGTTTTAAATTGGACCACGTATTATATTACAGGGTTATAGTGTACCCTTCCACAGGAAATAATTATAGGTCAATTAGGGGGTACACTATGTATATTTTAAATAGTGCATTAAAACAAGGAAATACGAAGACACTTTTCTATGTAAACTAACGGCACGGTATCGGACCTTAATATTGACCTATAATTTTTAAATTGGACCACGTATTATATTACAGAGTTATAGTGTACCCTACCACAGGAAATAATTATAGGTCAATTAGGGGGTACGCAGAGTGACCCTAAAGTTTACTATGTATGCCTATGCGAAATAAAGTGTTCTGAGAAGCTTAAAATGAGGAAATAAGCGTTCTAAAATGCTTTAAAAATTCAAAGACATTTTTCTATGTTAACTAACGGCACGGTATCGGACCTTAATACTGACCTATAATTTTTAAATTTGACCACCTATTATATTACAGGGTAATACTGTACCCTACCACAGGAAATAATTATAGGTCATTTAGGGGGCACACTATGTATATTTTAAATAGTGCATTAAAACAAGGAAATACGAAGACACTTTTCTATGTTAACTAACGGCACGGTATCGGACCCTAATATTGACCTATAATTTTTAAATTGGACCACGTATTATATTACAGGGTTATAGTGTACCCTACCACAGGAAATAATTATAGGTCAATTAGGGGGTACACAGCGTGACCCTAAAGTTTACTATGTATGCCTATGCGAAATAAAGTGTTCTGATAAGCTTAAAATGAGGAAATAAGCGTTCTAAAATGCTTTAAAAATTCAAAGACATCTTTCAATGGTTAACTAACGCAAGGCGCAATATCAAACCTTAATATTGACCCATAATATTTAAATTGGACCAGGTATTATATTACAGGGTAATAGTGTACCCTACCACTGGAAATAATTATCGGTCAATTAGGGGGTACACTATGTATATTTTAAATAGTGCATTAAAACAAGGAAATACGAAGACACTTTTCTATGTTAACTAACGGCACGGTATCGGACCTTAATATTGACCTATAATTTTTAAATTGGACCACGTATTATATTACAGGGTTATAGTGTACCCTACCACAGGAAATAATTATAGGTCAATTAGGGGGTACGCAGAGTGACCCTAAAGTTTACTATGTATGCCTATGCGAAATAAAGTGTTCTGAGAAGCTTAAAATGAGGAAATAGCGTTCTAAAATGCTTTAAAAATTCAAAGACATTTTTCTATGTTAACTAACGGCACGGTATCGGACCTTAATATTGACCTAGAATTTTTAAATTGGACCACGTATTATATTTCAGGGTAATAGTGTACCCTACCACAGGAAATAATTATAGGTCATTTAGGGGGTACACAGCGTGACCCTAAATTTTACTATGTATGCCTATGCGAAATAGAGTGTTCTGAGATGCTTAAAATGGAGAAATAAGCGTTCTAAAATTCTTTAAAAATTCAAAGACATCTTTCAATGGTTAACTAACGCAAGGCGCAATATCAGACCTTAATATTGACACATAATATTTAAATTGGACCAGGTATTATATTACAGGGTAATAGTGTACCCTACCACAGGAAATAATTATAGGTCAATTAGGGGGTACACTATGTATATTTTAAATAGTGCATTAAAACAAGGAAATACGAAGACACTTTTCTATGTAAACTAACGGCACGGTATCGGACCTTAATATTGACCTATAATTTTTAAATTGGACCACGTATTATATTACAGAGTTATAGTGTACCCTACCACAGGAAATAATTATAGGTCAATTAGGGGTACGCAGAGTGACCCTAAAGTTTACTATGTATGCCTATGCGAAATAAAGTGTTCTGAGAAGCTTAAAATGAGGAAATAAGCGTTCTAAAATGCTTTAAAAATTCAAAGACATTTTTCTATGTTAACTAACGGCACGGTATCGGACCTTAATACTGACCTATAATTTTTAAATTGGACCACCTATTATATTACAGGGTAATAGTGTACCCTACCACAGGGAATAATTATAGGTCATTTAGGGGGCACACTATGTATATTTTAAATAGTGCATTAAAACAAGGAAATACGAAGACACTTTTCTATGTTAACTAACGGCACGGTATCGGACCTTAATATTGACCTATAATTTTTAAATTGTACCACGTATTATATTACAGGGTAATAGTGTACCTTACCACTGGAAATAATTATAGGTCAATTAGGTGGTACACAGCGTGACCCTAAAGTTTACTATGTATGCCTATGCGAAATAAAGTGTTCTGAGAAGCTTAAAATGAAGAAATAAGCGTTCTAAAATGCTTTAAAAATTCAAAGACATCTTTCAATGGTTAACTAACGCAAGGCGCGATATCAGACCTCAATATGGAACCATAATATTTAAATTGGACCAGGTATTATATTACAGGGTAATAGTGTACCCTACCACAGGAAATAATTATAGGTCAATTAGGGGGTACACTATGTATATTTTAAATAGTGCATTAAAACAAGGAAATTCGAAGACACTTTTCTATGTTAACTAACGGCACGGTATCGGACCTTAATATTGACCTATAATTTTTAAATTGGACCACGTATTATATTACAGGGTTATAGTGTACCCTACCACAGGAAATAATTATAGGTCAATTAGGGGGTACACAGCGTGACCCTAAAGTTTACTATGTATGCCTATGCGAAATAAAGTGTTCTGAGAAGCTTAAAATGAGGAAATAAGGGTTCTAAAATGCTTTAAAAATTCAAAGACATCTTTCAATGGTTAACTAACGCAAGGCGTAATATCAGACCTTAATATTGACCCATAATATTTAAATTGGACCAGGTATTATATTACAGGGTAACAGTGTACTTTACCACAGGAAATAATTATAGGTCAATTAGGGGGTACACTATGTATATTTTAAATAGTGCATTAAAACAAGGAAATACGAAGACACTTTTCTATGTTAACTAACGGCACGGTATCGGACCTTAATATTGACCTATAATTTTTAAATTGGACCACGTATTATATTACAGGGTTATAGTGTACCCTACCACAGGAAATAATTATAGGTCAATTAGGGGGTACACAGCGTGACCCTAAAGTTTACTATGTATGCCTATGCGAAATAAAGTGTTCTGATAAGCTTAAAATGAGGAAATAAGCGTTCTAAAATGCTTTAAAAATTCAAAGACATCTTTCAATGGTTAACTAACGCAAGGCGCAATATCAGACCTTAATATTGACCCATAATATTTAAATTGGACCAGGTATTATATTACAGGGTAATAGTGTACCCTACCACAGGAAATAATTATAGGTCAATTAGGGGGTACACTATGTATATTTTAAATAGTGCATTAAAACAAGGAAATACGAAGACACTTTTCTATGTTAACTAACGGCACAGTATCGGACCTTAATATTGACCTATAATTTTTAAATTGGACCACGTATTATATTACAGGGTTATAGTGTACCCTACCACAGGAAATAATTATAGGTCAATTAAGGGGTACACAGAGTGACCCTAAAGTTTACTATGTATGCCTATGCGAAATAAAGTGTTCTGAGAAGCTTAAAATGAGGAAATAAGCGTTCTAAAATGCTTTAAAAATTCAAAGACATTTTTCTATGTTAACTAACGGCACGGTATCGGACCTTAATATTGACCTATAATTTTTAAATTGGACCACCTATTATATTACAGGGTAATAGTGTACCCTACCACAGGAAATAATTATAGGTCATTTAGGGGGTACACAGCGTGACCCTAAATTTTACTATGTATGCCTATGCGAAATAGAGTGTTCTGAGATGCTTAAAATGGAGAAATAAGCGTTCTAAAATTCTTTAAAAATTCAAAGACATCTTTCAATGGTTAACTAACGCAAGGCGCAATATCAGACCTTAATATTGACCCATAATATTTAAATTGGACCAGGTATTATATTACAGGGTAATAGTGAACCCTACCACAGGAAATAATTATAGGTCAATTAGGGGGTACACTATGTATATTTTAAATAGTGCATTAAAACAAGGAAATACGAAGACACTTTTCTATGTAAACTAACGGCACGGTATCGGACCTTAATATTGACCTATAATTTTTAAATTGGGCCACGTATTATATTACAGGGTTATAGCGTACCCTACCACAGGAAATAATTATAGGTCAATTAGGGGGTACGCAGAGTGACCCTAAAGTTTACTATGTATGCCTATGCGAAATAAAGTGTTCTGAGAAGCTTAAAATGAGGAAATAAGCGTTCTAAAATGCTTTAAAAATTCAAAGACATTTTTCTATGTTAACTAACGGCACGGTATCGGACCTTAATATTGACCTATAATTTTTAAATTGGACCACCTATTATATTACAGGGTAATAGTGTACCCTAAAACAGGAAATAATTATAGGTCAATTAGGGGGTACACAGCTTGACCCTAAAGTTTACTATGTATGCCTATGCGAAATAAAGTGTTCTGAGAAGCTTAAAATGAAGAAATAAGCGTTCTAAAATGCTTTAAAAATTCAAAGACATCTTTCAATGGTTAACTAACGCAAGGCGCAATATCAAACCTTAATATTGACCCATAATATTTAAATTGGACCAGGTATTATATTACAGGGTAATAGTGTACCCTACCACAGGAAATAATTATAGGTCAATTAGGGGGTACACTATGTATATTTTAAATAGTGCATAAAAACAAGGAAATACGAAGACTCTTTTCTATGTTAACTAACGGCACGGTATCGGACCTTAATATTGACCTATAATTTTTAAATTGGACAACGTATTATGTTTCAGGGTTATAGTGTACCCTACCACAGGACATAATTATAGGTCAATTAGGGGGTACGCAGAGTGACCCAAAAGTTTACTATGTATGCCTATGCGAAATAAAGTGTTCTGAGAAGCTTAAAATGAGGAAATAAGCGTTCTAAAATGCTTTAAAAATGCAAAGACATTTTTCTATGTTAACTAACGGCACGGTATCGGACCTTAATATTGACCTATAATTTTTAAATTGGACCACCTATTATATTACAGGGTAATAGTGTACCCTACCACAGGAAATAATTATAGGTCAATTAGGGGGTACACAGCGTGACCCTAAAGTTTACTATGTATGCCTATTCGAAATAAAGTGTTCTGAGAAGCTTAAAATGCAGAAATAAGCGTTCTAAAATGCTTTAAAAATTCAAAGACATCTTTCAAAGGTTAACTAACGCAAGGCGCAATATCAAACCTTAATATTGATCCATAATATTTAAATTGGACCAGGTATTATATTACAGGGTAATAGTGTACCCTACCACAGGAAATAATTATAGGTCAATTAGGGGGTACACTATGTATATTTTAAATAGTGCATTAAAACAAGGAAATACGAAGACACTTTTCTATGTTAACTAACGGCACGGTATCGGACCTTAATATTGACCTATAATTTTTAAATTGGACCACGTATTATATTACAGGGTTATAGTGTACCCTACCACAGTAAATAATTATAGGTCAATTAGGGGGTACGCAGAGTGACCCTAAAGTTTACTATGTATGCCTATGCGAAATAAAGTGTTCTGAGAAGCTTAAAATGAGGAAATAAGCGTTCTAAAATGCTTTAAAAATTCAAACACATTTTTCTATGTTAACTAACGGCACGGTATCGGAACTTAATATTGACCTATAATTTTTAAATTGGACCACGTATTATATTACAGGGTAATAGTGTACCCTACCACAGGAAATAATTATAGGTCATTTAGGGGGTACACAGCGTGACCCTAAATTTTACTATGTATGCCTATGTGAAATAGAGTGTTCTGAGATGCTTAAAATGGAGAAATAAGCGTTCTAAAATTCTTTAAAAATTCAAAGACATCTTTCAATGGTTAACTAACGCAAGGCGCAATATCAGACCTTAATATTGACCCATAATATTTAAATTGGACCAGGTATTATATTACAGGGTAATAGTGTACCCTACCACAGGAAATAATTATAGGTCAATTAGGGGGTACACTATGTATATTTTAAATAGTGCATTAAAACAAGGAAATACGAAGACACTTTTCTATGTAAACTAACGGCACGGTATCGGACCTTAATATTGACCTATACTTTTTAAATTGGACCACGTATTATATTACAGAGTTATAGTGTACCCTACCACAGGAAATAATTATAGGTCAATTAGGGGGTACGCAGAGTGACCCTAAAGTTTACTATGTATGCCTATGCGAAATAAAGTGTTCTGAGAAGCTTAAAATGAGGAAATAAGCGTTCTAAAATGCTTTAAAAATTCAAAGACATTTTTCTATGTTAACTAACGGCACGGTATCGGACCTTAATACTGACCTATAATTTTTAAATTTGACCACCTATTATATTACAGGGTAATACTGTACCCTACCACAGGAAATAATTATAGGTCATTTAGGGGGCACACTATGTATATTTTAAATAGTGCATTAAAACAAGGAAATACGAAGACACTTTTCTATGTTAACTAACGGCACGGTATCGGAGCTTAATATTGACCTATAATTTTTAAATTGTACCACGTATTATATTACAGGGTAATAGTGTACCTTACCACAGGAAATAATTATAGGTCAATTAGGTGGTACACAGCGTGACCCTAAAGTTTACTATGTATGCCTATGCGAAATAAAGTGTTCTGAGAAGCTTAAAATGAAGAAATAAGCGTTCTAAAATGCTTTAAAAATTCAAAGACATCTTTCAATGGTTAACTAACGGCACGGTATCGGACTTTAATATTGACCTATAATTTTTAAATTGGACAACCTATTATATTACAGGGTAATAGTGTACCCTACCACAGGAAATAATTATAGGTCAATTAGGGGGTACACAGCGTGACCCTAAAGTTTACTATATATGCCTATTCGAAATAAAGTGTTCTGAGAAGCTTAAAATGCAGAAATAAGCGTTCTAAAATGCTTTAAAAATTCAAAGACATCTTTCAAAGGTTAACTAACGCAAGGCGCAATTTCAAACCTTAATATTGATCCATAATATTTAAATTGGACCAGGTATTATATTACAGGGTAATAGTGTACCCTACCACAGGAAATAATTATAGGTCAATTAGGGGGTACACTATGTATATTTTAAATAGTGCATTAAAACAAGGAAATACGAAGACACTTTTCTATGTTAACTAACGGCACGGTATCGGACCTTAATATTGACCTATAATTTTTAAATTGGACCACGTATTATATTACAGGGTTATAGTGTACCCTACCACAGGAAATAATTATAGGTCAATTAGGGGGTACGCAGAGTGACCCTAAAGTTTACTATGTATGCCTATGCGAAATAAAGTGTTCTGAGAAGCTTAAAATGAGGAAATAAGCGTTCTAAAATGCTTTAAAAATTCAAAGACATTTTTCTATGTTAACTAACGGCACGGTATCGGACCTTAATATTGACCTATAATTTTTAAATTGGACCACGTATTATATTACAGGGTAATAGTGTACCCTACCACAGGAAATAATTATAGGTCATTTAGGGGGTACACAGCGTGACCCTAAATTTTACTATGTATGCCTATGTGAAATAGAGTGTTCTGAGATGCTTAAAATGGAGAAATAAGCGTTCTAAAATTCTTTAAAAATTCAAAGACATCTTTCAATGGTTAACTAACGCAAGGCGCAATATCAGACCTTAATATTGACCCATAATATTTAAATTGGACCAGGTATTGTATTACAGGGTAATAGTGTACCCTACCACAGGAAATAATTATAGGTCAATTAGGGGGTACACTATGTATATTTTAAATAGTGCATTAAAACAAGGAAATACGAAGACACTTTTCTATGTAAACTAACGGCACGGTGTCGGACCTTAATATTAACCTATAATTTTTAAATTGGACCACGTATTATATTACAGAGTTATAGTGTACCCTACCACAGGAAATAATTATAGGTCAATTAGGGGGTACGCAGAGTGACCCTAAAGTTTACTATGTATGCCTATGCGAAATAAAGTGTTCTGAGAAGCTTAAAATGAGGAAATAAGCGTTCTTAAATGCTTTAAAAATTCAAAGACATTTTTCTATGTTAACTAACGGCACGGTATCGGACCTTAATACTGACCTATAATTTTTAAATTTGACCACCTATTATATTACAGGGTAATACTGTACCCTACCACAGGAAATAATTATAGGTCATTTAGGGGGCACACTATGTATATTTTAAATAGTGCATTAAAACAAGGAAATACGAAGACACTTTTCTATGTTAACTAACGGCACGGTATCGGAGCTTAATATTGACCTATAATTTTTAAATTGTACCACGTATTATATTACAGGGTAATAGTGTACCTTACCACAGGAAATAATTATAGGTCAATTAGGTGGTACACAGCGTGACCCTAAAGTTTACTATGCATGCCTATGCGAAATAAAGTGTTCTGAGAAGCTTAAAATGAAGAAATAAGCGTTCTAAAATGCTTTAAAAATTCAAAGACATCTTTCAATGGTTAACTAACGGCACGGTATCGGACCTTAATATTGACCTATAATTTTTAAATTGGACAACCTATTATATTACAGGGTAATAGTGTACCCTACCACAGGAAATAATTATAGGTCAATTAGGGGGTACACAGCGTGACCCTAAAGTTTACTATGTATGCCTATTCGAAATAAAGTGTTCTGAGAAGCTTAAAATGCAGAAATAAGCGTTCTAAAATGCTTTAAAAATTCAAAGACATCTTTCAAAGGTTAGCTAACGCAAGGCGCAATTTCAAACCTTAATATTGATCCATAATATTTAAATTGGACCAGGTATTATATTACAGGGTAACAGTGTACCCTACCACAGGAAATAATTATAGGTCAATTAGGGGGTACACTATGTATATTTTAAATAGTGCATTAAAACAAGGAAATACGAAGACACTTTTCTATGTTAACTAACGGCACGGTATCGGACCTTAATATTGACCTATAATTTTTAAATTGGACCACGTATTATATTACAGGGTTATAGTGTACCCTACCACAGGAAATAATTATAGGTCAATTAGGGGGTACGCAGAGTGACCCTAAAGTTTACTATGTATGCCTATGCGAAATAAAGTGTTCTGAGAAGCTTAAAATGAGGAAATAAGCGTTCTAAAATGCTTTAAAAATTCAAAGACATTTTTCTATGTTAACTAACGGCACGGTATCGGACCTTAATATTGACCTATAATTTTTAAATTGGACCACGTATTATATTACAGGGTAATAGTGTACCCTACCACAGGAAATAATTATAGGTCATTTAGGGGGTACACAGCGTGACCCTAAATTTTACTATGTATGCCTATGTGAAATAGAGTGTTCTGAGATGCTTAAAATGGAGAAATAAGCGTTCTAAAATTCTTTAAAAATTCAAAGACATCTTTCAATGGTTAACTAACGCAAGGCGCAATATCAGACCTTAATATTGACCCATAATATTTAAATTGGACCAGGTATTATATTACAGGGTAATAGTGTACCCTACCACAGGAAATAATTATAGGTCAATTAGGGGGTACACTATGTATATTTTAAATAGTGCATTAAAACAAGGAAATACGAAGACACTTTTCTATGTAAACTAACGGCACGGTATCGGACCTTAATATTGACCTATAATTTTTAAATTGGACCACGTATTATATTACAGAGTTATAGTGTACCCTACCACAGGAAATAATTATAGGTCAATTAGGGGGTACGCAGAGTGACCCTAAAGTTTACTATGTATGCCTATGCGAAATAAAGTGTTCTGAGAAGCTTAAAATGAGGAAATAAGCGTTCTAAAATGCTTTAAAAATTCAAAGACATTTTTCTATGTTAACTAACGGCACGGTATCGGACCTTAATACTGACCTATAATTTTTAAATTTGACCACCTATTATATTACAGGGTAATAGTGTACCCAACCACAGGAAATAATTATAGGTCATTTAGGGGGCACACTATGTATATTTTAAATAGTGCATTAAAACAAGGAAATACGAAGACACTTTTCTATGTTAACTAACGGCACGGTATCGGACCTTAATATTGACCTATAATTTTTAAATTTTACCACGTATTATATTACAGGGTAATAGTGTACCTTACCACAGGAAATAATTATAGGTCAATTAGGTGGTACACAGCGTGACCCTAAAGTTTACTATGTATGCCTATGCGAAATAAAGTGTTCTGAGAAGCTTAAAATGAAGAAATAAGCGTTCTAAAATGCTTTAAAAATTCAAAGACATCTTTCAATGGTTAACTAACGGCACGGTATCGGACCTTAATATTGACCTATAATTTTTAAATTGGACAACCTATTATATTACAGGGTAATAGTGTACCCTACCACAGGAAATAATTATAGGTCAATTAGGGGGTACACAGCGTGACCCTAAAGTTTACTATGTATGCCTATGCGAAATAAAGTGTTCTAAGAAGCTTAAAATGAAGAAATAAGCGTTCTAAAATGCTTTAAAAATTCAAAGACATCTTTCAATGGTTAACTAACGCAAGGCGCGATATCAGACCTTAATATGGAACCATAATAATTCAATTCGACCAGGTATTATATTACAGGGTAATAGTGTACCCTACAACAGGAAATAATTATAGGTCAATTAGGGGGTACACTATGTATATTTTAAATAGTGCATTAAAACAAGGAAATACGAAGACACTTTTCTATGTTAACTAACGGCACGGTATCGGACCTTAATATTGACCTATAATTTTTAAATTGGACCACGTATTATATTACAGGGTTATAGTGTACCCTACCACAGGAAATAATTATAGGTCAATTAGGGGGTACACAGAGTGACCCTAAATTTTACTATGTATGCCTATGCGAAATAGAGTGTTCTGAGATGCTTAAAATGAAGAGATAAGCGTTCTAAAATGCTTTAAAAATTCAAAGACATCTTTCAATGGTTAACTAACGCAAGGCGCAATATCAGACCTTAATATTGACCCATAATATTTAAATTGGACCAGGTATTATATTACAGGGTAATAGTGTACCCTACCACAGGAAATAATTATAGGTCAATTAGGGGGTACACTATGTATATTTTAAATAGGGCATTAAAACAAGGAAATACGAAGACACTTTTCTATGTTAACTAACGGCACGGTATCGGACCTTAATATTGACCTATAATTTTTAAATTGGACCACGTATTATATTACAGGGTTATAGTGTACCCTACCACAGGAAATAATTATAGGTCAATTAGGGGGTACGCAGAGTGTACCAAAAGTTTACTATGTATGCCTATGCGAAATAAAGTGTTCTGAGAAGCTTAAAATGAGGAAATAAGAGTTCTAAAATGCTTTAAAAATTCAAAGACATTTTTCTATGTTAACTAACGGCACGGTATCGGACCTTAATATTGACCTATAATTTTTAAATTGGACCACCTATTATATTACAGGGTAATAGTGTACCCTACCACAGGAAATAATTATAGGTCAATAAAGGGGTACACAGCGTGACCCTAAAGTTTACTATGTATGCCTATTCGAAATAAAGTGTTCTGAGAAGCTTAAAATGAGGAAATAAGCGTTCTAAAATGCTTTAAAAATTCAAAGACATCTTTCAATGGTTAACTAACGCAAGGCGCAATATCAGACCTTAATATTGACCCATAATATTTAAATTAGACCAGCTATTATATTACAGGGTAATAGTGTACCCTACCACAGGAAATAATTATAGGTCAATTAGGGGGTACACTATGTATATTTTAAATAGTGCATTAAAATAAGGAAATACGAAGACACTTTTCTATGTTAACTAACGGCACGGTATCGGACCTTAATATTGACCTATAATTTTTAAATTGGACCACGTATTATATTACAGGGTTATAGTGTACCCTACCACAGGAAATAATTATAGGTCAATTAGGGGATACACAGTGTGACCTTAAAGTTTACTATGTATGCTTATGCGAAATAAACTGTTCTGAGAAGCTTAAAATGAGGAAATAAGCGTTCTAAAATGCTTTAAAAATTCAAAGACACTTTTCTATGTTAACTAACGGCACGGTATCGGACCTTAATATTGACCTATAATTTTTAAATTGGACCACGTATTACATTACAGGGTTATAGTGTATCCTACATTAGGAAATAATTATAGATCATTTAGGGGGTACACAGAGTGACCCTAAAGTTTACTATGTATGCCTATGCGAAATAAAGTGTTCTGAGAAGCTTAAAATGAAGAAATAAGCGTTCTAAAAAGCTTTAAAAATTCAAAGACATCTTTCAATGGTTAACTAACGCAAGGCGCGATATCAGACCTTAATAAGGAACCATAATATTTAAATTGGACCAGGTATTTATATTACAGGGTAATAGTGTACCCTACAACAGGAAATAATTATAGGTCAATTAGGGGGTACACTATGTATATTTTAAATAGTGCATTAAAACAAGGAAATTCGAAGACTCTTTTCTATGTAAACTAACGGCACGGTATCGGACCTTAATATTGACCTAAAATTTTTAAATTGGGCCACGTATTATATTACAGGGTGATAGTGTACCCTACCACGGAAAATAATTATAGGTCAATTAGGGGGTACACAGCGTGACCCTAAAGGTTACTATGTATGCCTATGCGAAATAAAGTGTTCTGAGAAGCTTAAAATGAGGAAATAAGCGTTCTAAAATGCTTTAAAAATTCAAAGACATTTTTCTATGTTAACTAACGGCACGGTATCGGACCTTAATATTGACCTATAATTTTTAAATTGGATCACGTATTATATTACAGGGTAATAGTGTACCCTACCACAGGAAATAATTATAGGTCAATTAGGGGGTACACAGCGTGACCCTAAAGTTTACGATGTATGCCTATGCGAAATAGAGTGTTCTGAGAAGCTTAAAATGAAGAAATAAGCGTTCTAAAATGCTTTAAAAATTCAAAGACATCTTTCAATGGTTAACTAACGGCACGGTATCGGACCTTAATATTGACCTATAATTTTTAAATTGGACAACCTATTATATTACAGGGTAATAGTGTACCCTACCACAGGAAATAATTATAGGTCAATTAGGGGGTACACAGCGTGACCCTAAAGTTTACTATGTATGCCTATTCGAAATAAAGTGTTCTGAGAAGCTTAAAATGCAGAAATAAGCGTTCTAAAATGCTTTAAAAATTCAAAGACATCTTTCAAAGGTTAACTAACGCAAGGCGCAATTTCAAACCTTAATATTGATCCATAATATTTAAATTGGACCAGGTATTATATTATAGGGTAATAGTGTACCCTACCACAGGAAATAATTATAGGTCAATTAGGGGGTACACTATGTATATTTTAAATAGTGCATTAAAACAAGGAAATACGAAGACACTTTTCTATGTTAACTAACGGCACGGTATCGGACCTTAATATTGACCTATAATTTTTAAATTGGACCACGTATTATATTACAGGGTTATAGTGTACCCTACCACAGGAAATAATTATAGGTCAATTAGGGGGTACGCAGAGTGACCCTTAAGTTTACTATGTATGCCTATGCGAAATAAAGTGTTCTGAGAAGCTTAAAATGAGGAAATAAGCGTTCTAAAATGCTTTAAAAATTCAAAGACATTTTTCTATGTTAACTAACGGCACGGTATCGGACCTTAATATTGACCTATAATTTTTAAATTGGACCACGTATTATATTACAGGGTAATAGTGTACCCTACCACAGGAAATAATTATAGGTCATTTAGGGGGTACACAGCGTGACCCTAAATTTTACTATGTATGCCTATGTGAAATAGAGTGTTCTGAGATGCTTAAAATGGAGAAATAAGCGTTCTAAAATTCTTTAAAAATTCAAAGACATCTTTCAATGGTTAACTAACGCAAGGCGCAATATCAGACCTTAATATTGACCCATAATATTTAAATTGGACCAGGTATTATATTACAGGGTAATAGTGTACCCTACCACAGGAAATAATTATAGGTCAATTAGGGGGTACACTATGTATATTTTAAATAGTGCATTAAAACAAGGAAATACGAAGACACTTTTCTATGTAAACTAACGGCACGGTATCGGACCTTAATATTGACCTATAATTTTTAAATTGGACCACGTATTATATTACAGAGTTATAGTGTACCCTACCACAGGAAATAATTATAGGTCAATTAGGGGGTACGCAGAGTGACCCTAAAGTTTACTATGTATGCCTATGCGAAATAAAGTGTTCTGAGAAGCTTAAAATGAGGAAATAAGCGTTCTAAAATGCTTTAAAAATTCAAAGACATTTTTCTATGTTAACTAACGGCACGGTATCGGACCTTAATACTGACCTATAATTTTTAAATTTGACCACCTATTATATTACAGGGTAATAGTGTACCCAACCACAGGAAATAATTATAGGTCATTTAGGGGGCACACTATGTATATTTTAAATAGTGCATTAAAACAAGGAAATACGAAGACACTTTTCTATGTTAACTAACGGCACGGTATCGGACCTTAATATTGACCTATAATTTTTAAATTGGACCACGTATTATATTACAGGGTTATAGTGTACCCTACCACAGGAAATAATTATAGGTCAATTAGGGGGTACACAGAGTGACCCTAAAGTTTACTATGTATGCCTATGCGAAATAGAGTGTTCTGAGATGCTTAAAATGAAGAGATAAGCGTTCTAAAATGCTTTAAAAATTCAAAGACATCTTTCAATGGTTAACTAACGCAAGGCGCAATATCAGACCTTAATATTGACCCATAATATTTAAATTGGACCAGGTATTATATTACAGGGTAACAGTGTACCCTACCACAGGAAATAATTATAGGTCAATTAGGGGGTACACTATGTATATTTTAAATAGGGCATTAAAACAAGGAAATACGAAGACACTTTTCTATGTTAACTAACGGCACGGTATCGGACCTTAATATTGACCTATAATTTTTAAATTGGACCACGTATTATATTACAGGGTTATAGTGTACCCTACCACAGGAAATAATTATAGGTCAATTAGGGGGTACGCAGAGTGTACCAAAAGTTTACTATGTATGCCTATGCGAAATAAAGTGTTCTGAGAAGCTTAAAATGAGGAAATAAGAGTTCTAAAATGCTTTAAAAATTCAAAGACATTTTTCTATGTTAACTAACGGCACGGTATCGGACCTTAATATTGACCTATAATTTTTAAATTGGACCACCTATTATATTACAGGTTAATAGTGTACCCTACCACAGGAAATAATTATAGGTCAATAAAGGGGTACACAGCGTGACCCTAAAGTTTACTATGTATGCCTATTCGAAATAAAGTGTTCTGAGAAGCTTAAAATGAGGAAATAAGCGTTCTAAAATGCTTTAAAAATTCAAAGACATCTTTCAATGGTTAACTAACGCAAGGCGCAATATCAGACCTTAATATTGACCCATAATATTTAAATTAGACCAGCTATTATATTACAGGGTAATAGTGTACCCTACCACAGGAAATAATTATAGGTCAATTAGGGGGTACACTATGTATATTTTAAATAGTGCATTAAAATAAGGAAATACGAAGACACTTTTCTATGTTAACTAACGGCACGGTATCGGACCTTAATATTGACCTATAATTTTTAAATTGGAGCACGTATTATATTACAGGGTTATAGTGTACCCTACCACAGGAAAGAATTATAGGTCAATTAGGGGGTACACAGAGTGACCCTGAAGTTTACTATGTATGCCTATGCGAAATAAAGTGTTCTGAGAAGCTTAAAATGAAGAAATAAGCGTTCTAAAAAGCTTTAAAAATTCAAAGACATCTTTCAATGGTTAACTAACGCAAGGCGCGATATCAGACCTTAATAAGGAACCATAATATTTAAATTGGACCAGGTATTATATTACAGGGTAATAGTGTACCCTACAACAGGAAATAATTATAGGTCAATTAGGGGGTACACTATGTATATTTTAAATAGTGCATTAAAACAAGGAAATTCGAAGACTCTTTTCTATGTAAACTAACGGCACGGTATCGGACCTTAATATTGACCTAAAATTTTTAAATTGGGCCACGTATTATATTACAGGGTGATAGTGTACCCTACCACGGAAAATAATTATAGGTCAATTAGGGGGTACACAGCGTGACCCTAAAGGTTACTATGTATGCCTATGCGAAATAGAGTGTTCTGAGAAGCTTAAAATGAAGAAATAAGCGTTCTAAAATGCTTTAAAAATTCAAAGACATCTTTCAATGGTTAACTAACGCAAGGCGCAATATCAGACCTTAATATTGACCTATAATTTTTAAATTGGACCACGTATTATATTACAGGGTAATAGTGTACCCTACCACAGGAAATAATTATAGGTTAATTAAGGGGTACACAGCGTGACCGTAAAGTTATCTATGTATGCCTATGCGAAATAGAGTGTTCTGAGAAGCTTAAAATGAAGAAATAAGCGTTCTAAAATGCTTTAAAAATACAAAGACATCTTTCAATGGTTAGCTAACGCAAGGCGCTATATTAGACCTTAATATTGACCTATAGGTTTTAAATTGGACCACGTATTATATTACAGGGTTATAGTGTACCCTTCCACAGGAAATAATTATAGGTCAATTAGGGGGTACACTATGTATATTTTAAATAGTGCATTAAAACAAGGAAATACGAAGACACTTTTCTATGTAAACTAACGGCACGGTATCGGACCTTAATATTGACCTATAATTTTTAAATTGGACCACGTATTATATTACAGAGTTATAGTGTACCCTACCACAGGAAATAATTATAGGTTAATTAGGGGGTACGCAGAGTGACCCTAAAGTTTACTATGTATGCCTATGCGAAATAAAGTGTTCTGAGAAGCTTAAAATGAGGAAATAAGCGTTCTAAAATGCTTTAAAAATTCAAAGACATTTTTCTATGTTAACTAACGGCACGGTATCGGACCTTAATACTGACCTATAATTTTTAAATTTGACCACCTATTATATTACAGGGTAATACTGTACCCTACCACAGGAAATAATTATAGGTCATTTAGGGGGCACACTATGTATATTTTAAATAGTGCATTAAAACAAGGAAATACGAAGACACTTTTCTATGTTAACTAACGGCACGGTATCGGAGCTTAATATTGACCTATAATTTTTAAATTGTACCACGTATTATATGACAGGGTAATAGTGTACCTTACCACAGGAAATAATTATAGGTCAATTAGGTGGTACACAGCGTGACCCTAAAGTTTACTATGTATGCCTATGCGAAATAAAGTGTTCTAAGAAGCTTAAAATGAAGAAATAAGCGTTCTAAAATGCTTTAAAAATTCAAAGACATCTTTCAATGGTTAACTAACGCAAGGCGCGATATCAGACCTTAATATGGAACCATAATATTTCAATTCGACCAGGTATTATATTACAGGGTAATAGTGTACCCTACAACAGGAAATAATTATAGGTCAATTAGGGGGTACACTATGTATATTTTAAATAGTGCATTAAAACAAGGAAATACGAAGACACTTTTCTATGTTAACTAACGGCACGGTATCGGACCTTAATATTGACCTATAATTTTTAAATTGGACCACGTATTATATTACAGGGTTATAGTGTACCCTACCACAGGAAATAATTATAGGTCAATTAGGGGGTACACAGAGTGACCCTAAAGTTTACTATGTATGCCTATGCGAAATAAAGTGTTCTGAGAAGCTTAAAATGAGGAAATAAGAGTTCTAAAATGCTTTAAAAATTCAAAGACATTTTTCTATGTTAACTAACGGCACGGTATCGGTCCTTAATATTGACCTATAATTTTTAAATTGGACCACCTATTATTTTACAGGGTAATAGTGTACCCTACCACAGGAAATAATTATAGGTCAATTAGGGGGTACACAGCGTGACCCTAAAGTTTACTATGTATGCCTATTCGAAATAAAGTGTTCTGAGAAGCTTAAAATGAGGAAATAAGCGTTCTAAAATGCTTTAAAAATTCAAAGACATCTTTCAATGGTTAACTAACGCAAGGCGCAATATCAGACCTTAATATTGACCCATAATATTTAAATTAGACCAGCTATTATATTACAGGGTAATAGTGTACCCTACCACAGGAAATAATTATAGGTCAATTAGGGGGTACACTATGTATATTTTAAATAGTGCATTAAAATAAGGAAATACGAAGACACTTTTCTATGTTAACTAACGGCACGGTATCGGACTTTAATATTGACCTATAATTTTTAAATTGGACCACGTATTATATTACAGGGTTATAGTGTACCCTACCACAGGAAATAATTATAGGTCAATTAGGGGGTACACAGAGTGACCCTAAAGTTTACTATGTATGCCTATGCGAAATAAAGTGTTCTGAGAAGCTTAAAATGAAGAAATAAGCGTTCTAAAAAGCTTTAAAAATTCAAAGACATCTTTCAATGGTTAACTAACGCAAGGCGCGATATCAGACCTTAATAAGGAACCATAATATTTAAATTGGACCAGGTATTATATTACAGGGTAATAGTGTACCCTACAACAGGAAATAATTATAGGTCAATTAGGGGGTACACTATGTATATTTTAAATAGTGCATTAAAACAAGGAAATTCGAAGACTCTTTTCTATGTAAACTAACGGCACGGTATCGGACCTTAATATTGACCTAAAATTTTTAAATTGGGCCACGTATTATATTACAGGGTGATAGTGTACCCTACCACGGAAAATAATTATAGGTCAATTAGGGGGTACACAGCGTGACCCTAAATGTTACTATGTATGCCTATGCGAAATAAAGTGTTCTGAGAAGCTTAAAATGAGGAAATAAGCGTTCTAAAATGCTTTAAAAATTCAAAGACATTTTTCTATGTTAACTAACGGCACGGTATCGGACCTTAATATTGACCTATAATTTTTAAATTGGACCACGTATTATATTACAGGGTAATAGTGTACCCTACCACAGGAAATAATTATAGGTCAATTAGGGGGTACACAGCGTGACCCTAAAGTTTACGATGTATGCCTATGCGAAATAGAGTGTTCTGAGAAGCTTAAAATGAAGAAATAAGCGTTCTAAAATGCTTTAAAAATTCAAAGACATCTTTCAATGGTTAACTAACGCAAGGCGCAATATCAGACCTTAATATTGACCTATAATTTTTAAATTGGACCACGTATTATATTACAGGGTAATAGTGTACCCTACCACAGGAAATAATTATAGGTTAATTAGGGGGTACACAGCGTGACCGTAAAGTTATCTATGTATGCCTATGCGAAATAGAGTGTTCTGAGAAGCTTAAAATGAAGAAATAAGCGTTCTAAAATGCTTTAAAAATACAAAGACATCTTTCAATGGTTAGCTAACGCAAGGCGCTATATTAGACCTTAATATTGACCTATAGGTTTTAAATTGGACCACGTATTATATTACAGGGTTATAGTGTACCCTTCCACAGGAAATAATTATAGGTCAATTAGGGGGTACACTATGTATATTTTAAATAGTGCTTTAAAACAAGGAAATACGAAGACACTTTTCTATGTAAACTAACGGCACGGTATCGGACCTTAATATTGACCTATAATTTTTAAATTGGACCACGTATTATATTACAGAGTTATAGTGTACCCTACCACAGGAAATAATTATAGGTCAATTAGGGGGTACGCAGAGTGACCCTAAAGTTTACTATGTATGCCTATGCGAAATAAAGTGTTCTGAGAAGCTTAAAATGAGGAAATAAGCGTTCTAAAATGCTTTAAAAATTCAAAGACATTTTTCTATGTTAACTAACGGCACGGTATCGGACCTTAATACTGACCTATAATTTTTAAATTTGACCACCTATTATATTACAGGGTAATAGTGTACCCCACCACAGGAAATAATTATAGGTCAATTAGGGGTTACACAGCGTGACCCTAAAGTTTACTATGTATGCCTATTCGAAATAAAGTGTTCTGAGAAGCTTAAAATGAAGAAATAAGCGTTCTAAAATGCTTTAAAAATTCAAAGACATCTTTCAATGGTTAACTAACGCAAGGCGCAATATCAAACCTTAATATTGACCCATAATATTTAAATTGAACCAGGTATTGTATTACAGGGTAATAGTGTACCCTCCCACAGGAAATAATTATAGGTCAATTAGGGGGTACACAGCGTGACCCTAAAGTTTACTATGTATGCCTATGCGAAATAAAGTGTTCTGAGAAGCTTAAAATGAGGAAATAAGCGTTCTAAAATGCTTTAAAAATTCAAAGACATCTTTCAATGGTTAACTAACGCAAGGCGCAATATCAGACCTTAATATTGACCCATAATATTTAAATTAGACCAGCTATTATATTACAGGGTAATAGTGTACCCTACCACAGGAAATAATTATAGGTCAATTAGGGGGTACACTATGTATATTTTAAATAGTGCATTAAAATAAGGAAATACGAAGACACTTTTCTATGTTAACTAACGGCACGGTATCGGACCTTAATATTGACCTATAATTTTTAAATTGGACCACGTATTATATTACAGGGTTATAGTGTACCCTACCACAGGAAATAATTATAGGTCAATTAGGGGGTACACAGAGTGACCCTAAAGTTTACTATGTATGCCTATGCGAAATAAAGTGTTCTGAGAAGCTTAAAATGAAGAAATAAGCGTTCTAAAAAGCTTTAAAAATTCAAAGACATCTTTCAATGGTTAACTAACGCAAGGCGCGATATCAGACCTTAATAAGGAACCATAATATTTAAATTGGACCAGGTATTATATTACAGGGTAATAGTGTACCCTACAACAGGAAATAATTATAGGTCAATTAGAGGGTACACTATGTATATTTTAAATAGTGCATTAAAACAAGGAAATTCGAAGACTCTTTTCTATGTAAACTAACGGCACGGTATCGGACCTTAATATTGACCTAAAATTTTTAAATTGGGCCACGTATTATATTACAGGGTGATAGTGTACCCTACCACGGAAAATAATTATAGGTCAATTAGGGGGTACACTATGTATATTTTAAATAGTGCATTAAAACAAGGAAATTCGAAGACACTTTTTTATGTTAACTAACGGCACGGTATCGGACCTTAATATTGACCTAAAATTTTTAAATTGAAAAACCTATTATATTACAGGGTTATAGTGTACCCTACCACGTAAAATAATTATAGGTCAATTAAGGGGTACACAGCGTGACCCTAAAGTTTACTATGTATGCGTATGCGAAATAAAGTGTTCTGAGAAGCTTAAAGCGAAGAAATAAGCGTTCTAAAATGCTTTAAAAATTCAAAGACATCTTTCAATGGTTAACTAACGCAAGGCGCAATATCAGACCTTAATATTGATCCATAATATTTAAATTGGACCAGGTATTATATTACAGGGTAATAGTGTACCCTACCACAGGAAATAATTATAGGTCAATTAGGGGGTACACTATGTATATTTTAAATAGTGCATTAAAACAAGGAAATTCGAAGACACTTTTCTATGTTAACTAACGGCACGGTATCGGACCTTAATATTGACCTATAATTTTTAAATTGGACCACGTTTTATATTACAGGGTTATAGTGTACCCTACCACAGGAAATAATTATAGGTCAATTAGGGGGTACACAGCGTGACCCTAAAGTTTACTATGTATGCCTATGCGAAATAAAGTGTTCTGAGAAGCTTAAAATGAGGAAATAAGCGTTCTAAAATGCTTTAAAAATTCAAAGACATTTTTCTATGTTAACTAACGGCACGGTATCGGTCCTTAATATTGACCTATAATTTTTAAATTGGACCACGTATTATATTACAGGGTAATAGTGAACCCTACAACAGGAAATAATTATAGGTCAATTAGGGGGTACACTATGTATATTTTAAATAGTGCATTAAAACAAGGAAATTCGAAGACTCTTTTCTATGTAAACTAACGGCACGGTATCGGACCTTAATATTGACCTAAAATTTTTAAATTGGGCCACGTATTATATTACAGGGTGATAGTGTACCCTACCACGGAAAATAATTATAGGTCAATTAGGGGGTACACAGCGTGACCCTAAATGTTACTATGTATGCCTATGCGAAATAAAGTGTTCTGAGAAGCTTAAAATGAGGAAATAAGCGTTCTAAAATGCTTTAAAAATTCAAAGACATTTTTCTATGTTAACTAACGGCACGGTATCGGACCTTAATATTGACCTATAATTTTTAAATTGGACCACGTATTATATTACAGGGTAATAGTGTACCCTACCACAGGAAATAATTATAGGTCAATTAGGGGGTACACAGCGTGACCCTAAAGTTTACGATGTATGCCTATGCGAAATAGAGTGTTCTGAGAAGCTTAAAATGAAGAAATAAGCGTTCTAAAATGCTTTAAAAATTCAAAGACATCTTTCAATGGTTAACTAACGCAAGGCGCAATATCAGACCTTAATATTGACCTATAATTTTTAAATTGGACCACGTATTATATTACAGGGTAATAGTGTACCCTACCACAGGAAATAATTATAGGTTAATTAGGGGGTACACAGCGTGACCGTAAAGTTATCTATGTATGCCTATGCGAAATAGAGTGTTCTGAGAAGCTTAAAATGAAGAAATAAGCGTTCTAAAATGCTTTAAAAATACAAAGACATCTTTCAATGGTTAGCTAACGCAAGGCGCTATATTAGACCTTAATATTGACCTATAGGTTTTAAATTGGACCACGTATTATATTACAGGGTTATAGTGTACCCTTCCACAGGAAATAATTATAGGTCAATTAGGGGGTACACTATGTATATTTTAAATAGTGCTTTAAAACAAGGAAATACGAAGACACTTTTCTATGTAAACTAACGGCACGGTATCGGACCTTAATATTGACCTATAATTTTTAAATTGGACCACGTATTATATTACAGAGTTATAGTGTACACTACCACAGGAAATAATTATAGGTCAATTAGGGGGTACACAGAGTGACCCTAAAGTTTACTATGTATGCCTATGCGAAATAAAGTGTTCTGAGAAGCTTAAAATGAAGAAATAAGCGTTCTAAAAAGCTTTAAAAATTCAAAGACATCTTTCAATGGTTAACTAACGCAAGGCGCGATATCAGACCTTAATAAGGAACCATAATATTTAAATTGGACCAGGTATTATATTACAGGGTAATAGTGTACCCTACAACAGGAAATAATTATAGGTCAATTAGGGGGTACACTATGTATATTTTAAATAGTGCATTAAAACAAGGAAATTCGAAGACTCTTTTCTATGTAAACTAACGGCACGGTATCGGACCTTAATATTGACCTAAAATTTTTAAATTGGGCCACGTATTATATTACAGGGTGATAGTGTACCCTACCACGGAAAATAATTATAGGTCAATTAGGGGGTACACTATGTATATTTTAAATAGTGCATTAAAACAAGGAAATTCGAAGACACTTTTCTATGTTAACTAACGGCACGGTATCGGACCTTAATATTGACCTAAAATTTTTAAATTGAAAAACCTATTATATTACAGGGTTATAGTGTACCCTACCACGTAAAATAATTATAGGTCAATTAAGGGGTACACAGCGTGACCCTAAAGTTTACTATGTATGCGTATGCGAAATAAAGTGTTCTGAGAAGCTTAAAGCGAAGAAATAAGCGTTCTAAAATGCTTTAAAAATTCAAAGACATCTTTCAATGGTTAACTAACGCAAGGTGCAATAATAGACCTTAATATTGATCCATAATATTTAAATTGGACCAGGTATTATATTACAGGGTAATAGTGTACCCTACCACAGGAAATAATTATAGGTCAATTAGGGGGTACACTATGTATATTTTAAATAGTGCATTAAAACAAGGAAATTCGAAGACACTTTTCTATGTTAACTAACGGCACGGTATCGGACCTTAATATTGACCTATAATTTTTAAATTGGACCACGTTTTATATTACAGGGTTATAGTGTACCCTACCACAGGAAATAATTATAGGTCAATTAGGGGGTACACAGCGTGACCCTAAAGTTTACTATGTATGCCTATGCGAAATAAAGTGTTCTGAGAAGCTTAAAATGAGGAAATAAGCGTTCTAAAATGCTTTAAAAATTCAAAGACATTTTTCTATGTTAACTAACGGCACGGTATCGGTCCTTAATATTGACCTATAATTTTTAAATTGGACCACGTATTATATTACAGGGTAATAGTGTACCCTACCACAGGAAATAATTATAGGTCATTTAGGGGGTACACAGCGTGACCCAAAATTTTACTATGTATGCCTATGCGAAATAGAGTGTTCTGAGTTGCTTAAAATGAAGAAATAAGCGTTCTAAAATGCTTTAAAAATTCTAAGACATCTTTCAATGGTTAACTAACGCAAGGCGCAATATCAGACCTTAATATTGACCCATAATATTTATATTGAACCAGGTATTATATTACAGGGTAATAGTGTACCCTACCACAGGAAATAATTATAGGTCAATTAGGGGGTACACTATGTATATTTTAAATAGTGCATTAAAACAAGGAAATACGAAGAACCTTTTCTATGTTAACTAACGGCAAGGTATCGGACCTTAATATTGACCTATAATTTTTAAATTGGACCACGTATTATATTACAGGGTTATAGTGTACCCTACCACAGGAAATAATTATAGGTCAATTAGGGGGTACACAGAGTGACCCTAAAGTTTACTATGTATGCCTATGCGAAATAAAGTGTTCTGAGAAGCTTAAAATGAAGAAATAAGCGTTCTAAAAAGCTTTAAAAATTCAAAGACATCTTTCAATGGTTAACTAACGCAAGGCCCGATATCAGACCTTAATAAGGAACCATAATATTTAAATTGGACCAGGTATTATATTACAGGGTAATAGTGTACCCTACAACAGGAAATAATTATAGGTCAATTAGGGGGTACACTATGTATATTTTAAATAGTGCATTAAAACAAGGAAATTCGAAGACTCTTTTCTATGTAAACTAACGGCACGGTATCGGACCTTAATATTGACCTAAAATTTTTAAATTGGGCCACGTATTATATTACAGGGTGATAGTGTACCCTACCACGGAAAATAATTATAGGTCAGTTAGGGGGTACACAGCGTGACCCTAAAGGTTACTATGTATGCCTATGCGAAATAGAGTGTACTGAGAAGCTTAAAATGAAGAAATAAGCGTTCAAAAATGCTTTAAAAATTTAAAGACATCTTTCAATGGTTAACTAACGCAAGGCGCAATATCAGACCTTAATATTGACCTATAATTTTTAAATTGGACCACGTATTATATTACAGGGTAATATTGTTCCCTACCACGGGAAATAATTATAGGTCACTTAGGGGGTACGCAGCGTGACCCTAAAGTTTACTATGTATGCCTATGCGAAATAAAGTGTTCTGAGAAGCTTAAAATGAAGAAATATGCGTTCTAAAATGCTTTTAAAATTCAAAGACATCTTTCAATGGTTAACTAGCGCAAGGCGCAATATCAGACCTTAATATTGACCCATAATATTTAAATTAGACCAGGTATTATATTACAGGGTAATAGTGTACCCTACCACAGGAAATAATTATAGGTCAATTAGGGGGTACACTATGTATATTTTAAATAGTGCATTAAAACAAGGAAATTCGAAGACACTTTTCTATGTTAACTAACGGCACGGTATCGGACCTTAATATTGACCTAAAATTTTTAAATTGAACCACCTAATATATTACAGGGTTAAAGTGTACCCTACCACGTAAAATATTTATAGGTCAATTAAGGGGTACACAGCGTGACCCTAAAGTTTACTATGTATGCGTATGCGAAATAAAGTGTTCTGAGAAGCTTAAAATGAAGAAATAAGCGTTCTAAAATGCTTTAAAAATTCAAAGACATCTTTCAATGGTTAACTAACGCAAGGCGCAATATCAGACCTTAATATTGATCCATAATATTTAAATTGGACCAGGTATTATATTACAGGGTAATAGTGTACCCTACCACAGGAAATAATTATAGGTCAATTAGGGGGTACACTATGTATATTTTAAATAGTGCATTAAAACAAGGAAATTCGAAGACACTTTTCTATGTTAACTAACGGCACAGTATCGGACCTTAATATTGACCTATAATTTTTAAATTGGACCACGTATTATATTACAGGGTTATAGTGTACCCTACCACAGGAAATAATTATAGGTCAATTAGGGGGTACACAGCGAGACCCTAAAGTTTACTATGTATGCCTATGCGAAATAAAGTGTTCTGAGAAGCTTAAAATGAGGAAATAAGCGTTCTAAAATGCTTTAAAAATTCAAAGACATTTTTCTATGTTAACTAACGGCACGGTATCGGACCTTAATATTGACCTATAATTTTTAAATTGGACCACGTATTATATTACAGGGTAATAGTGTACCCTACCACAGGAAATAATTATAGGTCATTTAGGGGGTACACAGCGTGAACCTAAATTTTACTATGTATGCCTATGCGAAATAGAGTGTACTGAGAAGCTTAAAATGAAGAAATAAGCGTTCTAAAATGCTTTAAAAATTCAAAGACATCTTTCAATGGTTAACTAACGCAAGGCGCAATATCAGACCTTAATATTGACCTATAATTTTAAATTGGACCACGTATTATATTACATGGTAATAGTGTACCCTACCACAGGAAATAATTATAGGTTAATTAGGGGGTACACAGCGTGACCGTAAAGTTTACTATGTATGCCTATGCGAAATAGAGTGTTCTGAGAAGCTTAAAATGAAGAAATAAGCGTTCTAAAATGCTTTAAAAATTCAAAGACATCTTTCAATGGTTAACTAACGCAAGGCGCAATATCAGACCTTAATATTGACCCATAATATTTAAATTAGACCAGCTATTATATTACAGGGTAATAGTGTACCCTACCACAGGAAATAATTATAGGTCAATTAGGGGGTACACTATGTATATTTTAAATAGTGCATTAAAATAAGGAAATACGAAGACACTTTTCTATGTTAACTAACGGCACGGTATCGGACCTTAATATTGACCTATAATTTTTAAATTGGACCACGTATTATATTACAGGGTTATAGTGTACCCTACCACAGGAAATAATTATAGGTCAATTAGGGGGTACACAGAGTGACCCTAAAGTTTACTATGTATGCCTATGCGAAATAAAGTGTTCTGAGAAGCTTAAAATGAAGAAATAAGCGTTCTAAAAAGCTTTAAAAATTCAAAGACATTTTTCTATGTTAACTAACGGCACGGTATCGGACCTTAATACTGACCTATAATTTTTAAATTTGACCACCTATTATATTACAGGGTAATACTGTACCCTACCACAGGAAATAATTATAGGTCATTTAGGGGGCACACTATGTATATTTTAAATAGTGCATTAAAACAAGGAAATACGAAGACACTTTTCTATGTTAACTAACGGCAAGGTATCGGACCTTAATATTGACCTATAATTTTTAAATTGGACCACGTATTATATTACAGGGTTATAGTGTACCCTACCACAGGAAATAATTATAGGTCAATTAGGGGGTACACAGAGTGACCCTAAAGTTTACTATGTATGCCTATGCGAAATAAAGTGTTCTGAGAAGCTTAAAATGAAGAAATAAGCGTTCTAAAAAGCTTTAAAAATTCAAAGACATCTTTCAATGGTTAACTAACGCAAGGCGCGATATCAGACCTTAATAAGGAACCATAATATTTAAATTGGACCAGGTATTATATTACAGGGTAATAGTGTACCCTACAACAGGAAATAATTATAGGTCAATTAGGGGGTACACTATGTATATTTTAAATAGTGCATTAAAACAAGGAAATTCGAAGACTCTTTTCTATGTAAACTAACGGCACGGTATCGGACCTTAATATTGACCTAAAATTTTTAAATTGGGCCACGTATTATATTACAGGGTGATAGTGTACCCTACCACGGAAAATAATTATAGGTCAGTTAGGGGGTACACAGCGTGACCCTAAAGGTTACTATGTATGCCTATGCGAAATAGAGTGTACTGAGAAGCTTAAAATGAAGAAATAAGCGTTCAAAAATGCTTTAAAAATTTAAAGACATCTTTCAATGGTTAACTAACGCAAGGCGCAATATCAGACCTTAATATTGACCTATAATTTTTAAATTGGACCACGTATTATATTACAGGGTAATATTGTTCCCTACCACGGGAAATAATTATAGGTCACTTAGGGGGTACGCAGCGTGACCCTAAAGTTTACTATGTATGCCTATGTGAAATAAAGTGTTCTGAGAAGCTTAAAATGAAGAAATATGCGTTCTAAAATGCTTTTAAAATTCAAAGACATCTTTCAATGGTTAACTAGCGCAAGGCGCAATATCAGACCTTAATATTGACCCATAATATTTAAATTAGACCAGGTATTATATTACAGGGTAATAGTGTACCCTACCACAGGAAATAATTATAGGTCAATTAGGGGGTACACTATGTATATTTTAAATAGTGCATTAAAACAAGGAAATTCGAAGACACTTTTCTATGTTAACTAACGGCACGGTATCGGACCTTAATATTGACCTAAAATTTTTAAATTGAACCACCTAATATATTACAGGGTTAAAGTGTACCCTACCACGTAAAATATTTATAGGTCAATTAAGGGGTACACAGCGTGACCCTAAAGTTTACTATGTATGCGTATGCGAAATAAAGTGTTCTGAGAAGCTTAAAATGAAGAAATAAGCGTTCTAAAATGCTTTAAAAATTCAAAGACATCTTTCAATGGTTAACTAACGCAAGGCGCAATATCAGACCTTAATATTGATCCATAATATTTAAATTGGACCAGGTATTATATTACAGGGTAATAGTGTACCCTACCACAGGAAATAATTATAGGTCAATTAGGGGGTACACTATGTATATTTTAAATAGTGCATTAAAACAAGGAAATTCGAAGACACTTTTCTATGTTAACTAACGGCACAGTATCGGACCTTAATATTGACCTATAATTTTTAAATTGGACCACGTATTATATTACAGGGTTATAGTGTACCCTACCACAGGAAATAATTATAGGTCAATTAGGGGGTACACAGCGAGACCCTAAAGTTTACTATGTATGCCTATGCGAAATAAAGTGTTCTGAGAAGCTTAAAATGAGGAAATAAGCGTTCTAAAATGCTTTAAAAATTCAAAGACATTTTTCTATGTTAACTAACGGCACGGTATCGGACCTTAATATTGACCTATAATTTTTAAATTGGACCACGTATTATATTACAGGGTAATAGTGTACCCTACCACAGGAAATAATTATAGGTCATTTAGGGGGTACACAGCGTGAACCTAAATTTTACTATGTATGCCTATGCGAAATAGAGTGTACTGAGAAGCTTAAAATGAAGAAATAAGCGTTCTAAAATGCTTTAAAAATTCAAAGACATCTTTCAATGGTTAACTAACGCAAGGCGCAATATCAGACCTTAATATTGACCTATAATTTTAAATTGGACCACGTATTATATTACATGGTAATAGTGTACCCTACCACAGGAAATAATTATAGGTTAATTAGGGGGTACACAGCGTGACCCTAAAGTTTACTATGTATGCCTATGCGAAATAGAGTGTTCTGAGAAGCTTAAAATGAAGAAATAAGCGTTCTAAAATGCTTTAAAAATTCAAAGACATCTTTCAATGGTTAGCTAACGCAAGGCGCTATATCAGACCTTAATATTGACCTATAGGTTTTAAATTGGACCACGTATTATATTACAGGGTAATATTGTTCCCTACCACGGGAAATAATTATAGGTCACTTAGGGGGTACGCAGCGTGACCCTAAAGTTTACTATGTATGCCTATGCGAAATAAAGTGTTCTGAGAAGCTTAAAATGAAGAAATATGCGTTCTAAAATGCTTTTAAAATTCAAAGACATCTTTCAATGGTTAACTAGCGCAAGGCGCAATATCAGACCTTAATATTGACCCATAATATTTAAATTAGACCAGGTATTATATTACAGGGTTATAGTGTACCCTACCACGTAAAATAATTATAGGTCAATTAAGGGGTACACAGCGTGACCCTAAAGTTTACTATGTATGCGTATGTGAAATAAAGTGTTCTGAGAAGCTTAAAATGAAGAAATAAGCGTTCTAAAATGCTTTAAAAATTCAAAGACATCTTTCAATGGTTAACTAACGCAAGGCGCAATATCAGACCTTAATATTGATCCATAATATTTAAATTGGAGCAGGTATTATATTACAGGGTAATAGTGTACCCTACCACAGGAAATAATTATAGGTCAATTAGGGGGTACACTATGTATATTTTAAATAGTGCATTAAAACAAGGAAATTCGAAGACACTTTTCTATGTTAACTAACGGCACGGTATCGGACCTTAATATTGACCTATAATTTTTAAATTGTACCACGTATTATATTACAGGGTAATAGTGTTCCTTATAACAGGAAATAATTATAGGTCAATTAGGTGGTACACAGCGTGACCCTAAAGTTTACTATGTATGCCTATGCAAAATAGAGTGTTCTGAGAAGCTTAAAATGAAGAAATAAGCCTTCTAAAATGCTTTAAAAATTCAAAGACATCTTTCAATGGTTAACTAACGCAAGGCGCGATATCAGACCTTAATATGGAACCATAATATTTCAATTGAACCAGGTATTATATTACAGGGTAATAGTGTACCCTACAACAGGAAATAATTATAGGTCAATTAGGGGGTACACTATGTATATTTTAAATAGTGCATTAAAACAAGAAAATACGAAGACACTTTTCTATGTTAACTAACGGCACGGTATCGGACCTTTATATTGACCTATAATTTTTAAATTGGACCACGTATTATATTACAGGGTTATAGTGTACCCTACCACAGGAAATAATTATAGGTCAATTAGGGGGTACACAGAGTGACCCTAAAGTTTACTATGTATGCCTATGCGAAATAAAATGTTCTGAGAAGCTTAAAATGAGGAAATAAGCGTTCTAAAATGCTTTAAAAATTCAAAGACATTTTTCTATGTTAACTAACGGCACGGTATCGGACCTTAATATTGACCTATAATTTTCAAATTGGACCACGTCTTATATTACAGGGTAATAGTGTACCCTACCACAGGAAATAATTATAGGTCATTTAGGGGGTACACAGCGTGACCCTAAATTTTACTATGTATGCCTATACGAAATAGAGTGTTCTGAGATGCTTAAAATGAAGAAATAAGCGTTCTAAAATGCTTTAAAAATTCAAAGACATCTTTCAATGGTTAACTAACTCAAGGCGCAATATCAGACCTTAATATTGACCCATAATATTTAAATTGGACCAGGTATTGTATTACAGGGTAATAGTGTACCCTACCACAGGAAATAATTATAGGTCAATTAGGGGGTACACTATGTATATTTTAAATAGTGCATTAAAACAAGGAAATACGAAGACATTTTTCAATGTTAAATAACGGCACGGTATCGGAACTTAATATTGACCTATAATTTTTAAATTGGACCACGTATTATATTACAGGGTAATAGTGTACCCTAAAACAGAAATAATTATAGGTCATTTAGGGGGAACACAGCGTGACCCTAAATTTTACTATGTATGCCTAGGCGAAATAGAGTGTTCTGAGAAGCTTAAAATGAAGAAATAAGCGTTCTAAAATGCTTTAAAAATTCAAAGACATCTTTCAATGGTTAACTAACGCAAGGCGCAATATCAGACCTTAATATTGACCCATAATATTTAAATTGGACCAGGTATTATATTACAGGGTAATAGTGTACCCTACCAAAGGAAATAATTATAGGTCAATTAGGGGGTACACAGCGTGACCCTAAAGTTTACTATGTATGCCTATGCGAAATAAAGTGTTCTGAGAAGCTTAAAATGAGGAAATAAGCGTTCTAAAATGCTTTAAAAATTCAAAGACATCTTTCAATGGTTAACTAACGCAAGGCGCAATATCAGACCTTAATATTGACCCATAATATTTAAATTAGACCAGCTATTATATTACAGGGTAATAGTGTACCCTACCACAGGAAATAATTATAGGTCAATTAGGGGGTACACTATGTATATTTTAAATAGTGCATTAAAATAAGGAAATACGAAGACACTTTTCTATGTTAACTAACGGCACGGTATCGGACCTTAATATTGACCTATAATTTTTAAATTGGACCACGTATTATATTACAGGGTTATAGTGTACCCTACCACAGGAAATAATTATAGGTCAATTAGGGGGTACACAGAGTGACCCTAAAGTTTACTATGTATGCCTATGCGAAATAAAGTGTTCTGAGAAGCTTAAAATGAAGAAATAAGCGTTCTAAAAAGCTTTAAAAATTCAAAGACATTTTTCTATGTTAACTAACGGCACGGTATCGGACCTTAATACTGACCTATAATTTTTAAATTTGACCACCTATTATATTACAGGGTAATACTGTACCCTACCACAGGAAATAATTATAGGTCATTTAGGGGGCACACTATGTATATTTTAAATAGTGCATTAAAACAAGGAAATACGAAGACACTTTTCTATGTTAACTAACGGCAAGGTATCGGACCTTAATATTGACCTATAATTTTTAAATTGGACCACGTATTATATTACAGGGTTATAGTGTACCCTACCACAGGAAATAATTATAGGTCAATTAGGGGGTACACAGAGTGACCCTAAAGTTTACTATGTATGCCTATGCGAAATAAAGTGTTCTGAGAAGCTTAAAATGAAGAAATAAGCGTTCTAAAAAGCTTTAAAAATTCAAAGACATCTTTCAATGGTTAACTAACGCAAGGCGCGATATCAGACCTTAATAAGGAACCATAATATTTAAATTGGACCAGGTATTATATTACAGGGTAATAGTGTACCCTACAACAGGAAATAATTATAGGTCAATTAGGGGGTACACTATGTATATTTTAAATAGTGCATTAAAACAAGGAAATTCGAAGACTCTTTTCTATGTAAACTAACGGCACGGTATCGGACCTTAATATTGACCTAAAATTTTTAAATTGGGCCACGTATTATATTACAGGGTGATAGTGTACCCTACCACGGAAAATAATTATAGGTCAGTTAGGGGGTACACAGCGTGACCCTAAAGGTTACTATGTATGCCTATGCGAAATAGAGTGTACTGAGAAGCTTAAAATGAAGAAATAAGCGTTCAAAAATGCTTTAAAAATTTAAAGACATCTTTCAATGGTTAACTAACGCAAGGCGCAATATCAGACCTTAATATTGACCTATAATTTTTAAATTGGACCACGTATTATATTACAGGGTAATATTGTTCCCTACCACGGGAAATAATTATAGGTCACTTAGGGGGTACGCAGCGTGACCCTAAAGTTTACTATGTATGCCTATGCGAAATAAAGTGTTCTGAGAAGCTTAAAATGAAGAAATATGCGTTCTAAAATGCTTTTAAAATTCAAAGACATCTTTCAATGGTTAACTAGCGCAAGGCGCAATATCAGACCTTAATATTGACCCATAATATTTAAATTAGACCAGGTATTATATTACAGGGTAATAGTGTACCCTACCACAGGAAATAATTATAGGTCAATTAGGGGGTACACTATGTATATTTTAAATAGTGCATTAAAACAAGGAAATTCGAAGACACTTTTCTATGTTAACTAACGGCACGGTATCGGACCTTAATATTGACCTAAAATTTTTAAATTGAACCACCTAATATATTACAGGGTTAAAGTGTACCCTACCACGTAAAATATTTATAGGTCAATTAAGGGGTACACAGCGTGACCCTAAAGTTTACTATGTATGCGTATGCGAAATAAAGTGTTCTGAGAAGCTTAAAATGAAGAAATAAGCGTTCTAAAATGCTTTAAAAATTCAAAGACATCTTTCAATGGTTAACTAACGCAAGGCGCAATATCAGACCTTAATATTGATCCATAATATTTAAATTGGACCAGGTATTATATTACAGGGTAATAGTGTACCCTACCACAGGAAATAATTATAGGTCAATTAGGGGGTACACTATGTATATTTTAAATAGTGCATTAAAACAAGGAAATTCGAAGACACTTTTCTATGTTAACTAACGGCACAGTATCGGACCTTAATATTGACCTATAATTTTTAAATTGGACCACGTATTATATTACAGGGTTATAGTGTACCCTACCACAGGAAATAATTATAGGTCAATTAGGGGGTACACAGCGAGACCCTAAAGTTTACTATGTATGCCTATGCGAAATAAAGTGTTCTGAGAAGCTTAAAATGAGGAAATAAGCGTTCTAAAATGCTTTAAAAATTCAAAGACATTTTTCTATGTTAACTAACGGCACGGTATCGGACCTTAATATTGACCTATAATTTTTAAATTGGACCACGTATTATATTACAGGGTAATAGTGTACCCTACCACAGGAAATAATTATAGGTCATTTAGGGGGTACACAGCGTGAACCTAAATTTTACTATGTATGCCTATGCGAAATAGAGTGTACTGAGAAGCTTAAAATGAAGAAATAAGCGTTCTAAAATGCTTTAAAAATTCAAAGACATCTTTCAATGGTTAACTAACGCAAGGCGCAATATCAGACCTTAATATTGACCTATAATTTTAAATTGGACCACGTATTATATTACATGGTAATAGTGTACCCTACCACAGGAAATAATTATAGGTTAATTAGGGGGTACACAGCGTGACCGTAAAGTTTACTATGTATGCCTATGCGAAATAGAGTGTTCTGAGAAGCTTAAAATGAAGAAATAAGCGTTCTAAAATGCTTTAAAAATTCAAAGACATCTTTCAATGGTTAGCTAACGCAAGGCGCTATATCAGACCTTAATATTGACCTATAGGTTTTAAATTGGACCACGTATTATATTACAGGGTAATATTGTTCCCTACCACGGGAAATAATTATAGGTCACTTAGGGGGTACGCAGCGTGACCCTAAAGTTTACTATGTATGCCTATGCGAAATAAAGTGTTCTGAGAAGCTTAAAATGAAGAAATATGCGTTCTAAAATGCTTTTAAAATTCAAAGACATCTTTCAATGGTTAACTAGCGCAAGGCGCAATATCAGACCTTAATATTGACCCATAATATTTAAATTAGACCAGGTATTATATTACAGGGTTATAGTGTACCCTACCACGTAAAATAATTATAGGTCAATTAAGGGGTACACAGCGTGACCCTAAAGTTTACTATGTATGCGTATGTGAAATAAAGTGTTCTGAGAAGCTTAAAATGAAGAAATAAGCGTTCTAAAATGCTTTAAAAATTCAAAGACATCTTTCAATGGTTAACTAACGCAAGGCGCAATATCAGACCTTAATATTGATCCATAATATTTAAATTGGAGCAGGTATTATATTACAGGGTAATAGTGTACCCTACCACAGGAAATAATTATAGGTCAATTAGGGGGTACACTATGTATATTTTAAATAGTGCATTAAAACAAGGAAATTCGAAGACACTTTTCTATGTTAACTAACGGCACGGTATCGGACCTTAATATTGACCTATAATTTTTAAATTGTACCACGTATTATATTACAGGGTAATAGTGTTCCTTATAACAGGAAATAATTATAGGTCAATTAGGGGGTACACAGCGAGACCCTAAAGTTTACTATGTATGCCTATGCGAAATAAAGTGTTCTGAGAAGCTTAAAATGAGGAAATAAGCGTTCTAAAATGCTTTAAAAATTCAAAGACATTTTTCTATGTTAACTAACGGCACGGTATCGGACCTTAATATTGACCTATAATTTTTAAATTGGACCACGTATTATATTACAGGGTAATAGTGTACCCTACCACAGGAAATAATTATAGGTCATTTAGGGGGTACACAGCGTGAACCTAAATTTTACTATGTATGCCTATGCGAAATAGAGTGTACTGAGAAGCTTAAAATGAAGAAATAAGCGTTCTAAAATGCTTTAAAAATTCAAAGACATCTTTCAATGGTTAACTAACGCAAGGCGCAATATCAGACCTTAATATTGACCTATAATTTTAAATTGGACCACGTATTATATTACATGGTAATAGTGTACCCTACCACAGGAAATAATTATAGGTTAATTAGGGGGTACACAGCGTGACCCTAAAGTTTACTATGTATGCCTATGCGAAATAGAGTGTTCTGAGAAGCTTAAAATGAAGAAATAAGCGTTCTAAAATGCTTTAAAAATTCAAAGACATCTTTCAATGGTTAGCTAACGCAAGGCGCTATATCAGACCTTAATATTGACCTATAGGTTTTAAATTGGACCACGTATTATATTACAGGGTAATATTGTTCCCTACCACGGGAAATAATTATAGGTCACTTAGGGGGTACGCAGCGTGACCCTAAAGTTTACTATGTATGCCTATGCGAAATAAAGTGTTCTGAGAAGCTTAAAATGAAGAAATATGCGTTCTAAAATGCTTTTAAAATTCAAAGACATCTTTCAATGGTTAACTAGCGCAAGGCGCAATATCAGACCTTAATATTGACCCATAATATTTAAATTAGACCAGGTATTATATTACAGGGTTATAGTGTACCCTACCACGTAAAATAATTATAGGTCAATTAAGGGGTACACAGCGTGACCCTAAAGTTTACTATGTATGCGTATGTGAAATAAAGTGTTCTGAGAAGCTTAAAATGAAGAAATAAGCGTTCTAAAATGCTTTAAAAATTCAAAGACATCTTTCAATGGTTAACTAACGCAAGGCGCAATATCAGACCTTAATATTGATCCATAATATTTAAATTGGAGCAGGTATTATATTACAGGGTAATAGTGTACCCTACCACAGGAAATAATTATAGGTCAATTAGGGGGTACACTATGTATATTTTAAATAGTGCATTAAAACAAGGAAATTCGAAGACACTTTTCTATGTTAACTAACGGCACGGTATCGGACCTTAATATTGACCTATAATTTTTAAATTGTACCACGTATTATATTACAGGGTAATAGTGTTCCTTATAACAGGAAATAATTATAGGTCAATTAGGTGGTACACAGCGTGACCCTAAAGTTTACTATGTATGCCTATGCAAAATAGAGTGTTCTGAGAAGCTTAAAATGAAGAAATAAGCCTTCTAAAATGCTTTAAAAATTCAAAGACATCTTTCAATGGTTAACTAACGCAAGGCGCGATATCAGACCTTAATATGGAACCATAATATTTCAATTGAACCAGGTATTATATTACAGGGTAATAGTGTACCCTACAACAGGAAATAATTATAGGTCAATTAGGGGGTACACTATGTATATTTTAAATAGTGCATTAAAACAAGAAAATACGAAGACACTTTTCTATGTTAACTAACGGCACGGTATCGGACCTTTATATTGACCTATAATTTTTAAATTGGACCACGTATTATATTACAGGGTTATAGTGTACCCTACCACAGGAAATAATTATAGGTCAATTAGGGGGTACACAGAGTGACCCTAAAGTTTACTATGTATGCCTATGCGAAATAAAATGTTCTGAGAAGCTTAAAATGAGGAAATAAGCGTTCTAAAATGCTTTAAAAATTCAAAGACATTTTTCTATGTTAACTAACGGCACGGTATCGGACCTTAATATTGACCTATAATTTTCAAATTGGACCACGTCTTATATTACAGGGTAATAGTGTACCCTACCACAGGAAATAATTATAGGTCATTTAGGGGGTACACAGCGTGACCCTAAATTTTACTATGTATGCCTATACGAAATAGAGTGTTCTGAGATGCTTAAAATGAAGAAATAAGCGTTCTAAAATGCTTTAAAAATTCAAAGACATCTTTCAATGGTTAACTAACTCAAGGCGCAATATCAGACCTTAATATTGACCCATAATATTTAAATTGGACCAGGTATTGTATTACAGGGTAATAGTGTACCCTACCACAGGAAATAATTATAGGTCAATTAGGGGGTACACTATGTATATTTTAAATAGTGCATTAAAACAAGGAAATACGAAGACATTTTTCAATGTTAAATAACGGCACGGTATCGGAACTTAATATTGACCTATAATTTTTAAATTGGACCACGTATTATATTACAGGGTAATAGTGTACCCTAAAACAGAAATAATTATAGGTCATTTAGGGGGAACACAGCGTGACCCTAAATTTTACTATGTATGCCTAGGCGAAATAGAGTGTTCTGAGAAGCTTAAAATGACGAAATAAGCGTTCTAAAATGCTTTAAAAATTCAAAGACATCTTTCAATGGTTAACTAACGCAAGGCGCAATATCAGACCTTAATATTGACCCATAATATTTAAATTGGACCAGGTATTATATTACAGGGTAATAGTGTACCCTACCAAAGGAAATAATTATAGGTCAATTAGGGGGTACACAGCGTGACCCTAAAGTTTACTATGTATGCCTATGCGAAATAAAGTGTTCTGAGAAGCTTAAAATGAGGAAATAAGCGTTCTAAAATGCTTTAAAAATTCAAAGACATCTTTCAATGGTTAACTAACGCAAGGCGCAATATCAGACCTTAATATTGACCCATAATATTTAAATTAGACCAGCTATTATATTACAGGGTAATAGTGTACCCTACCACAGGAAATAATTATAGGTCAATTAGGGGGTACACTATGTATATTTTAAATAGTGCATTAAAATAAGGAAATACGAAGACACTTTTCTATGTTAACTAACGGCACGGTATCGGACCTTAATATTGACCTATAATTTTTAAATTGGACCACGTATTATATTACAGGGTTATAGTGTACCCTACCACAGGAAATAATTATAGGTCAATTAGGGGGTACACAGAGTGACCCTAAAGTTTACTATGTATGCCTATGCGAAATAAAGTGTTCTGAGAAGCTTAAAATGAAGAAATAAGCGTTCTAAAAAGCTTTAAAAATTCAAAGACATTTTTCTATGTTAACTAACGGCACGGTATCGGACCTTAATACTGACCTATAATTTTTAAATTTGACCACCTATTATATTACAGGGTAATACTGTACCCTACCACAGGAAATAATTATAGGTCATTTAGGGGGCACACTATGTATATTTTAAATAGTGCATTAAAACAAGGAAATACGAAGACACTTTTCTATGTTAACTAACGGCAAGGTATCGGACCTTAATATTGACCTATAATTTTTAAATTGGACCACGTATTATATTACAGGGTTATAGTGTACCCTACCACAGGAAATAATTATAGGTCAATTAGGGGGTACACAGAGTGACCCTAAAGTTTACTATGTATGCCTATGCGAAATAAAGTGTTCTGAGAAGCTTAAAATGAAGAAATAAGCGTTCTAAAAAGCTTTAAAAATTCAAAGACATCTTTCAATGGTTAACTAACGCAAGGCGCGATATCAGACCTTAATAAGGAACCATAATATTTAAATTGGACCAGGTATTATATTACAGGGTAATAGTGTACCCTACAACAGGAAATAATTATAGGTCAATTAGGGGGTACACTATGTATATTTTAAATAGTGCATTAAAACAAGGAAATTCGAAGACTCTTTTCTATGTAAACTAACGGCACGGTATCGGACCTTAATATTGACCTAAAATTTTTAAATTGGGCCACGTATTATATTACAGGGTGATAGTGTACCCTACCACGGAAAATAATTATAGGTCAGTTAGGGGGTACACAGCGTGACCCTAAAGGTTACTATGTATGCCTATGCGAAATAGAGTGTACTGAGAAGCTTAAAATGAAGAAATAAGCGTTCAAAAATGCTTTAAAAATTTAAAGACATCTTTCAATGGTTAACTAACGCAAGGCGCAATATCAGACCTTAATATTGACCTATAATTTTTAAATTGGACCACGTATTATATTACAGGGTAATATTGTTCCCTACCACGGGAAATAATTATAGGTCACTTAGGGGGTACGCAGCGTGACCCTAAAGTTTACTATGTATGCCTATGCGAAATAAAGTGTTCTGAGAAGCTTAAAATGAAGAAATATGCGTTCTAAAATGCTTTTAAAATTCAAAGACATCTTTCAATGGTTAACTAGCGCAAGGCGCAATATCAGACCTTAATATTGACCCATAATATTTAAATTAGACCAGGTATTATATTACAGGGTAATAGTGTACCCTACCACAGGAAATAATTATAGGTCAATTAGGGGGTACACTATGTATATTTTAAATAGTGCATTAAAACAAGGAAATTCGAAGACACTTTTCTATGTTAACTAACGGCACGGTATCGGACCTTAATATTGACCTAAAATTTTTAAATTGAACCACCTAATATATTACAGGGTTAAAGTGTACCCTACCACGTAAAATATTTATAGGTCAATTAAGGGGTACACAGCGTGACCCTAAAGTTTACTATGTATGCGTATGCGAAATAAAGTGTTCTGAGAAGCTTAAAATGAAGAAATAAGCGTTCTAAAATGCTTTAAAAATTCAAAGACATCTTTCAATGGTTAACTAACGCAAGGCGCAATATCAGACCTTAATATTGATCCATAATATTTAAATTGGACCAGGTATTATATTACAGGGTAATAGTGTACCCTACCACAGGAAATAATTATAGGTCAATTAGGGGGTACACTATGTATATTTTAAATAGTGCATTAAAACAAGGAAATTCGAAGACACTTTTCTATGTTAACTAACGGCACAGTATCGGACCTTAATATTGACCTATAATTTTTAAATTGGACCACGTATTATATTACAGGGTTATAGTGTACCCTACCACAGGAAATAATTATAGGTCAATTAGGGGGTACACAGCGAGACCCTAAAGTTTACTATGTATGCCTATGCGAAATAAAGTGTTCTGAGAAGCTTAAAATGAGGAAATAAGCGTTCTAAAATGCTTTAAAAATTCAAAGACATTTTTCTATGTTAACTAACGGCACGGTATCGGACCTTAATATTGACCTATAATTTTTAAATTGGACCACGTATTATATTACAGGGTAATAGTGTACCCTACCACAGGAAATAATTATAGGTCATTTAGGGGGTACACAGCGTGAACCTAAATTTTACTATGTATGCCTATGCGAAATAGAGTGTACTGAGAAGCTTAAAATGAAGAAATAAGCGTTCTAAAATGCTTTAAAAATTCAAAGACATCTTTCAATGGTTAACTAACGCAAGGCGCAATATCAGACCTTAATATTGACCTATAATTTTAAATTGGACCACGTATTATATTACATGGTAATAGTGTACCCTACCACAGGAAATAATTATAGGTTAATTAGGGGGTACACAGCGTGACCGTAAAGTTTACTATGTATGCCTATGCGAAATAGAGTGTTCTGAGAAGCTTAAAATGAAGAAATAAGCGTTCTAAAATGCTTTAAAAATTCAAAGACATCTTTCAATGGTTAGCTAACGCAAGGCGCTATATCAGACCTTAATATTGACCTATAGGTTTTAAATTGGACCACGTATTATATTACAGGGTAATATTGTTCCCTACCACGGGAAATAATTATAGGTCACTTAGGGGGTACGCAGCGTGACCCTAAAGTTTACTATGTATGCCTATGCGAAATAAAGTGTTCTGAGAAGCTTAAAATGAAGAAATATGCGTTCTAAAATGCTTTTAAAATTCAAAGACATCTTTCAATGGTTAACTAGCGCAAGGCGCAATATCAGACCTTAATATTGACCCATAATATTTAAATTAGACCAGGTATTATATTACAGGGTTATAGTGTACCCTACCACGTAAAATAATTATAGGTCAATTAAGGGGTACACAGCGTGACCCTAAAGTTAACTATGTATGCGTATGTGAAATAAAGTGTTCTGAGAAGCTTAAAATGAAGAAATAAGCGTTCTAAAATGCTTTAAAAATTCAAAGACATCTTTCAATGGTTAACTAACGCAAGGCGCAATATCAGACCTTAATATTGATCCATAATATTTAAATTGGAGCAGGTATTATATTACAGGGTAATAGTGTACCCTACCACAGGAAATAATTATAGGTCAATTAGGGGGTACACTATGTATATTTTAAATAGTGCATTAAAACAAGGAAATTCGAAGACACTTTTCTATGTTAACTAACGGCACGGTATCGGACCTTAATATTGACCTATAATTTTTAAATTGTACCACGTATTATATTACAGGGTAATAGTGTTCCTTATAACAGGAAATAATTATAGGTCAATTAGGTGGTACACAGCGTGACCCTAAAGTTTACTATGTATGCCTATGCAAAATAGAGTGTTCTGAGAAGCTTAAAATGAAGAAATAAGCCTTCTAAAATGCTTTAAAAATTCAAAGACATCTTTCAATGGTTAACTAACGCAAGGCGCGATATCAGACCTTAATATGGAACCATAATATTTCAATTGAACCAGGTATTATATTACAGGGTAATAGTGTACCCTACAACAGGAAATAATTATAGGTCAATTAGGGGGTACACTATGTATATTTTAAATAGTGCATTAAAACAAGAAAATACGAAGACACTTTTCTATGTTAACTAACGGCACGGTATCGGACCTTTATATTGACCTATAATTTTTAAATTGGACCACGTATTATATTACAGGGTTATAGTGTACCCTACCACAGGAAATAATTATAGGTCAATTAGGGGGTACACAGAGTGACCCTAAAGTTTACTATGTATGCCTATGCGAAATAAAATGTTCTGAGAAGCTTAAAATGAGGAAATAAGCGTTCTAAAATGCTTTAAAAATTCAAAGACATTTTTCTATGTTAACTAACGGCACGGTATCGGACCTTAATATTGACCTATAATTTTCAAATTGGACCACGTATTATATTACAGGGTAATAGTGTACCCTACCACAGGAAATAATTATAGGTCATTTAGGGGGTACACAGCGTGACCCTAAATTTTACTATGTATGCCTATACGAAATAGAGTGTTCTGAGATGCTTAAAATGAAGAAATAAGCGTTCTAAAATGCTTTAAAAATTCAAAGACATCTTTCAAAGGTTAACTAACTCAAGGCGCAATATCAGACCTTAATATTGACCCATAATATTTAAATTGGACCAGGTATTGTATTACAGGGTAATAGTGTACCCTACCACAGGAAATAATTATAGGTCAATTAGGGGGTACACTATGTATATTTTAAATAGTGCATTAAAACAAGGAAATACGAAGACATTTTTCAATGTTAAATAACGGCACGGTATCGGAACTTAATATTGACCTATAATTTTTAAATTGGACCACGTATTATATTACAGGGTAATAGTGTACCCTAAAACAGAAATAATTATAGGTCATTTAGGGGGAACACAGCGTGACCCTAAATTTTACTATGTATGCCTAGGCGAAATAGAGTGTTCTGAGAAGCTTAAAATGAAGAAATAAGCGTTCTAAAATGCTTTAAAAATTCAAAGACATCTTTCAATGGTTAACTAACGCAAGGCGCAATATCAGACCTTAATATTGACCCATAATATTTAAATTGGACCAGGTATTATATTACAGGGTAATAGTGTACCCTACCAAAGGAAATAATTATAGGTCAATTAGGGGGTACACAGCGTGACCCTAAAGTTTACTATGTATGCCTATGCGAAATAAAGTGTTCTGAGAAGCTTAAAATGAGGAAATAAGCGTTCTAAAATGCTTTAAAAATTCAAAGACATTTTTCTATGTTAACTAACGGCACGGTATCGGACCTTAATATTGACCTATAATTTTTAAATTGGACCACGTATTATATTACAGGGTAATGGTGTACCCTACCACAGGAAATAATTATAGGTCAATTAGGGGGTACACTATGTATATTTTAAATAGTGCATTAAAACAAGGAAATACGAAGACACTTTTCTATGTTAACTAACGGCACGGTATCGGACCTTAATACTGACCTATAATTTTTAAATTGTACCACGTATTATATTACAGGGTAATAGTGTTCCTTATAACAGGAAATAATTATAGGTCAATTAGGTGGTACACAGCGTGACCCTAAACTTTACTATGTATGCCTATGCAAAATAGAGTGTTCTGAGAAGCTTAAAATGAAGAAATAAGCGTTCTAAAATGCTTTAAAAATTCAAAGACATCTTTCAATGGTTAACTAACGCAAGGCGCAATATCAGACCTTAATATTGACCCATAATATTTATATTGGACCAGGTATTATATTACAGGGTAATAGTGTACCCTACCACAGGAAATAATTATAGGTCAATTAGGGGGTACACTATGTATATTTTAAATAGTGCATTAAAACAAGGAAATTCGAAGACACTTTTCTATGTTAACTAACGGCACAGTATCGGACCTTAATATTGACCTATAATTTTTAAATTGGACCACGTATTATATTACAGGGTTATAGTGTACCCTACCACAGGAAATAATTATAGGTCAATTAGGGGGTACACAGCGAGACCCTAAAGTTTACTATGTATGCCTATGCGAAATAAAGTGTTCTGAGAAGCTTAAAATGAGGAAATAAGCGTTCTAAAATGCTTTAAAAATTCAAAGACATTTTTCTATGTTAACTAACGGCACGGTATCGGACCTTAATATTGACCTATAATTTTTAAATTGGACCACGTATTATATTACAGGGTAATAGTGTACCCTACCACAGGAAATAATTATAGGTCATTTAGGGGGTACACAGCGTGAACCTAAATTTTACTATGTATGCCTATGCGAAATAGAGTGTACTGAGAAGCTTAAAATGAAGAAATAAGCGTTCTAAAATGCTTTAAAAATTCAAAGACATCTTTCAATGGTTAACTAACGCAAGGCGCAATATCAGACCTTAATATTGACCTATAATTTTAAATTGGACCACGTATTATATTACATGGTAATAGTGTACCCTACCACAGGAAATAATTATAGGTTAATTAGGGGGTACACAGCGTGACCGTAAAGTTTACTATGTATGCCTATGCGAAATAGAGTGTTCTGAGAAGCTTAAAATGAAGAAATAAGCGTTCTAAAATGCTTTAAAAATTCAAAGACATCTTTCAATGGTTAGCTAACGCAAGGCGCTATATCAGACCTTAATATTGACCTATAGGTTTTAAATTGGACCACGTATTATATTACAGGGTAATATTGTTCCCTACCACGGGAAATAATTATAGGTCACTTAGGGGGTACGCAGCGTGACCCTAAAGTTTACTATGTATGCCTATGCGAAATAAAGTGTTCTGAGAAGCTTAAAATGAAGAAATATGCGTTCTAAAATGCTTTTAAAATTCAAAGACATCTTTCAATGGTTAACTAGCGCAAGGCGCAATATCAGACCTTAATATTGACCCATAATATTTAAATTAGACCAGGTATTATATTACAGGGTTATAGTGTTCCCTACCACGTAAAATAATTATAGGTCAATTAAGGGGTACACAGCGTGACCCTAAAGTTTACTATGTATGCGTATGTGAAATAAAGTGTTCTGAGAAGCTTAAAATGAAGAAATAAGCGTTCTAAAATGCTTTAAAAATTCAAAGACATCTTTCAATGGTTAACTAACGCAAGGCGCAATATCAGACCTTAATATTGATCCATAATATTTAAATTGGAGCAGGTATTATATTACAGGGTAATAGTGTACCCTACCACAGGAAATAATTATAGGTCAATTAGGGGGTACACTATGTATATTTTAAATAGTGCATTAAAACAAGGAAATTCGAAGACACTTTTCTATGTTAACTAACGGCACGGTATCGGACCTTAATATTGACCTATAATTTTCAAATTGGACCACGTATTATATTACAGGGTAATAGTGTACCCTACCACAGGAAATAATTATAGGTCATTTAGGGGGTACACAGCGTGACCCTAAATTTTACTATGTATGCCTATACGAAATAGAGTGTTCTGAGATGCTTAAAATGAAGAAATAAGCGTTCTAAAATGCTTTAAAAATTCAAAGACATCTTTCAATGGTTAACTAACTCAAGGCGCAATATCAGACCTTAATATTGACCCATAATATTTAAATTGGACCAGGTATTGTATTACAGGGTAATAGTGTACCCTACCACAGGAAATAATTATAGGTCAATTAGGGGGTACACTATGTATATTTTGAATAGTGCATTAAAACAAGGAAATACGAAGACATTTTTCAATGTTAAATAACGGCACGGTATCGGAACTTAATATTGACCTATAATTTTTAAATTGGACCACGTATTATATTACAGGGTAATAGTGTACCCTAAAACAGAAATAATTATAGGTCATTTAGGGGGAACACAGCGTGACCCTAAATTTTACTATGTATGCCTAGGCGAAATAGAGTGTTCTGAGAAGCTTAAAATGAAGAAATAAGCGTTCTAAAATGCTTTAAAAATTCAAAGACATCTTTCAATGGTTAACTAACGCAAGGCGCAATATCAGACCTTAATATTGACCCATAATATTTAAATTGGACCAGGTATTATATTACAGGGTAATAGTGTACCCTACCAAAGGAAATAATTATAGGTCAATTAGGGGGTACACAGCGTGACCCTAAAGTTTACTATGTATGCCTATGCGAAATAAAGTGTTCTGAGAAGCTTAAAATGAGGAAATAAGCGTTCTAAAATGCTTTAAAAATTCAAAGACATTTTTCTATGTTAACTAACGGCACGGTATCGGACCTTAATATTGACCTATAATTTTTAAATTGGACCACGTATTATATTACAGGGTAATGGTGTACCCTACCACAGGAAATAATTATAGGTCATTTAGGGAGTACACAGCGTGACCCTAAATTTTACTATGTATGCCTATGCGAAATAGAGTGTTCTGAGATGCTTAAAATGGAGAAATAAGCGTTCTAAAATGCTTTAAAAATTCAAAGACATCTTTCAATGGTTAACTAACGCAAGGCGCAATATCAGACCTTAATATTGACCCATAATATTTATATTGGACCAGGTATTATATTACAGGGTAATAGTGTACCCTACCACAGGAAATAATTATAGGTCAATTAGGGGGTACACTATGTATATTTTAAATAGTGCATTAAAACAAGGAAATACGAAGACACTTTTCTATGTTAACTAACGGCCCGGTATCGGACCTTAATATTGACCTATAATTTTTAAATTGTACCACGTATTATATTACAGGGTAATAGTGTTCCTTATAACAGGAAATAATTATAGGTCAATTAGGTGGTACACAGCGTGACCCTAAACTTTACTATGTATGCCTATGCAAAATAGAGTGTTCTGAGAAGCTTAAAATGAAGAAATAAGCGTTCTAAAATGCTTTAAAAATTCAAAGACATCTTTCAATGGTTAACTAACGCAAGGCGCGATATCAGACCTTAATATGGAACCATAATATTTCAATTGGACCAGGTATTATATTACAGGGTAATAGTGTACCCTACAACAGGAAATAATTATAGGTCAATTAGGGGGTACACTATGTATATTTTAAATAGTGCATTAAAACAAGAAAATACGAAGACACTTTTCTATGTTAACTAACGGCACGGTATCGGACCTTAATATTGACCTATAATTTTTAAATTGGACCACGTATTATATTACAGGGTTATAGTGTACCCTACCACAGGAAATAATTATAGGTCAATTAGGGGGTACACAAAGTGACCCTAAAGTTTACTATGTATGCCTATGCGAAATAAAATGTTCTGAGAAGCTTAAAATGAGGAAATAAGCGTTCTAAAATGCTTTAAAAATTCAAAGACATTTTTCTATGTTAACTAACGGCACGGTATCGGACCTTAATATTGACCTATAATTTTCAAATTGGACCACGTATTATATTACAGGGTAATAGTGTACCCTAAAACAGGAAATAATTATAGGTCATTTAGGGGGTACACAGCGTGACCCTAAATTTTACTATGTATGCCTATACGAAATAGAGTGTTCTGAGATGCTTAAAATGAAGAAATAAGCGTTCTAAAATGCTTTAAAAATTCAAAGACATCTTTCAATGGTTAACTAACTCAAGGCGCAATATCAGACCTTAATATTGACCCATAATATTTAAATTGGACCAGGTATTGTATTACAGGGTAATAGTGTACCCTACCACAGGAAATAATTATAGGTCAATTAGGGGGAACACTATGTATATTTTAAATAGTGCATTAAAACAAGGAAATACGAAGACATTTTTCAATGTTAAATAACGGCACGGTATCGGAACTTAATATTGACCTATAATTTTTAAATTGGACCAGGTATTATATTACAGAGTAATAGTGTACCCTACCAAAGGAAATAATTATAGGTCAATTAGGGGGTACACAGCGTGACCCTAAAGCTTACTATGTATGCCTATGCGAAATAAAGTGTTCTGAGAAGCTTAAAATGAGGAAATAAGCGTTCTAAAATGCTTTAAAAATTCAAAGACATTTTTCTATGTTAACTAACGGCACGGTATCGGACCTTAATATTGACCTATAATTTTTAAATTGAACCACGTATTATATTACAGGGTAATGGTGTACCCTACCACAGGAAATAATTATAGGTCATTTAGGGGGTACACAGCGTGACCCTAAATTTTACTATGTATGCCTATGCGAAATAGAGTGTTCTGAGATGCTTAAAATGGAGAAATAAGCGTTCTAAAATGCTTTAAAAATTCAAAGACATCTTTCAATGGTTAACTAACGCAAGGCGCAATATCAGACCTTAATATTGACCCATAATATTTATATTGGACCAGGTATTATATTACAGGGTAATAGTGTACCCTAATACAGGAAATAATTATAGGTCAATTAGGGGGTACACTATGTATATTTTAAATAGTGCATTAAAACAAGGAAATACGAAGACACTTTTCTATGTTAACTAACGGCACGGTATCGGACCTTAATATTGACCTATAATTTTTAAATTGGTACACGTATTATATTACAGGGTTATAGTGTACCCTACCACAGGAAATAATTATAGGTCAATTAGGGGGTACACAGAGTGACCCCAAAGTTTACTATGTATGCCTATGCGAAATAAAGTGCTCTGAGAAGCTTAAAATGAGGAAATAAGCGTTCTAAAATGCTTTAAAAATTCAAAGACATTTTTCTATGTTAACTAACGGCACGGTATCGGACCTTAATATTGACCTATAATTTTTAAATTGGACCACCTATTATATTACAGGGTAATAGTGTACCCTACCACAGGAAATAATTATAGGTCATTTAGGGGGTACACTATGTATATTTTAAATAGTGCATTAAAACAAGGAAATACGAAGACACTTTTCTATGTTAACTAACGGCACGGTATCGGACCTTAATATTGACCTATAATTTTTAAATTGTACCATGTATTATATTACAGGGTAATAGTGTTCCTTATAACAGGAAATAATTATAGGTCAATTAGGTGGTACACAGCGTGACCCTAAAGTTTACTATGTATGCCTATGCAAAATAGAGTGTTCTGAGAAGCTTAAAATGAAGAAATAAGCGTTCTAAAATGCTTTTAAAATTCAAAGACATCTTTCAATGGTTAACTAACTCAAGGCGCAATATCAGACCTTAATATTGACCCATAATATTTAAATTGGCCCAGGTATTGTATTACAGGGTAATAGTGTACCCTACCACAGGAAATAATTATACGTCAATTAGGGGGTACACTATGTATATTTTAAATAGTGCATTAAAACAAGGAAATACGAAGACATTTTTCAATGTTAAATAACGGCACGGTATCGGAACTTAATATTGACCTATAATTTTTAAATTGGACCAGGTATTATATTACAGGGTAATAGTGTACCCTACCAAAGGAAATAATTATAGGTCAATTAGGGGGTACACAGCGTGACACTAAAGCTTACTATGTATGCCTATGCGAAATAAAGTGTTCTGAGAAGCTTAAAATGAGGAAATAAGCGTTCTAAAATGCTTTAAAAATTCAAAGACATTTTTCTATGTTAACTAACGGCACGGTATCGGACCTTAATATTGACCTATAATTTTTAAATTGGACCACGTATTATATTACAGGGTAATGGTGTACCCTACCACAGGAAATAATTATAGGTCATTTAGGGGGTACACAGCGTGACCCTAAATTTTACTATGTATGCCTATGCGAAATAGAGTGTTCTGAGATGCTTAAAATGGAGAAATAAGCGTTCTAAAATGCTTTAAAAATTCAAAGACATCTTTCAATGGTTAACTAACGCAAGGCGCAATATCAGACCTTAATATTGACCCATAATATTTATATTGGACCAGGTATTATATTACAGGGTAATAGTGTACCCTACCACAGGAAATAATTATAGGTCAATTAGGGGGTACACTATGTATATTTTAAATAGTGCATTAAAACAAGGAAATACGAAGACACTTTTCTATGTTAACTAACGGCACGGTATCGGACCTTAATATTGACCTATAATTTTTAAATTGGTACACGTATTATATTACAGGGTTATAGTGTACCCTACCACAGGAAATAATTATAGGTCAATTAGGGGGTACACAGAGTGACCCCAAAGTTTACTATGTATGCCTATGCGAAATAAAATGCTCTGAGAAGCTTAAAATGAGGAAATAAGCGTTCTAAAATGCTTTAAAAATTCAAAGACATTTTTCTATGTTAACTAACGGCACGGTATCGGACATTAATATTGACCTATAATTTTTAAATTGGACCACCTATTATATTACAGGGTAATAGTGTACCCTACTACAGGAAATAATTATAGGTCATTTAGGGGGTACACTATGTATATTTTAAATAGTGCATTAAAACAAGGAAATACGAAGACACTTTTCTATGTTAACTAACGGCACGGTATCGGACCTTAATATTGACCTATAATTTTTAAATTGTACCACGTATTATATTACAGGGTAATAGTGTTCCTTATAACAGGAAATAATTATAGGTCAATTAGGTGGTACACAGCGTGACCCTAAAGTTTACTATGTATGCCTATGCAAAATAGAGTGTTCTGAGAAGCTTAAAATGAAGAAATAAGCGTTCTAAAATGCTTTAAAAATTCAAAGACATCTTTCAATGGTTAACTAACGCAAGGCGCGATATCAGACCTTAATATGGAACCATAATATTTCAATTGGACCAGGTATTATATTACAGGGTAATAGTGTACCCTACAACAGGAAATAATTATAGGTCAATTAGGGGGTACACTATGTATATTTTAAATAGTGCATTAAAACAAGAAAATACGAAGACACTTTTCTATGTTAACTAACGGCACGGTATCGGACCTTAATATTGACCTATAATTTTTAAATTGGACCACGTATTATATTACAGGGTTATAGTGTACCCTACCACAGGAAATAATTATAGGTCAATTAGGGGGTACACAGAGTGACCCTAAAGTTTACTATGTATGCCTATGCGAAATAAAATGCTCTGAGAAGCTTAAAATGAGGAAATAAGCGTTCTAAAATGCTTTAAAAATTCAAAGACATTTTTCTATGTTAACTAACGGCACGGTATCGGACCTTAATATTGACCTATAATTTTTAAATTGGACCACGTATTATATTACAGGGTTATAGTGTACCCTACCACAGGAAATAATTATAGGTCAATTAGGGGGTACACAGAGTGACCCTAAAGTTTACTATGTATGCCTATGCGAAATAGAGTTTTCTGAGATGCTTAAAATGAAGAAATAAGCGTTCTAAAATGCTTTAAAAATTCAAAGACATCTTTCAATGGTTAACTAACGCAAGGCGCAATATCAGACCTTAATATTGACCCATAATATTTAAATTGGACCAGGTATTATATTACAGGGTAATAGTGTACCCTACCACAGGAAATAATTATAGGTCAATTAGGGGGTACACTATGTATATTTTAAATAGTGCATTAAAACAAGGAAATACGAAGACACTTTTCTATGTTAACTAACGGCACGGTATCGGACCTTAATATTGACCTATAAGTTTTAAATTGGACCACGTATTATATTACAGGGTTATAGTGTACCCTACCACAGGAAATAATTATAGGTCAATTAGGGGGTACACAGAGTGACCCTAAAGTTTACTATGTATGCCTATGCGAAATAGAGTGTTCTGAGATGCTTAAAATGAAGAAATAAGCGTTCTAAAATGCTTTAAAAATTCAAAGACATCTTTCAATGGTTAACTAACGCAAGGCGCAATATCAGACCTTAATATTGACCCATAATATTTAAATTGGACCAGGTATTATATTACAGGGTAATAGTGTACCCTACCACAGGAAATAATTATAGGTCAATTAGGGGGTACACTATGTATATTTTAAATAGTGCATTAAAACAAGGAAATACAAAGACACTTTTCTATGTTAACTAACGGCACGGTATCGGACCTTAATATTGACCTATAATTTTTAAATTGGACCACGTATTATACTACAGGGTAATAGTGTACCCTACCACAGGAAATAATTATAGGTCAATTAGGGGGTACGCAGAGTGACCCAAAAGTTTACTATGTATGCCTATGCGAAATAAAGTGTTCTGAGAAGCTTAAAATGAAGAAATAAGCGTTCTAAAAAGCTTTAAAAATTCAAAGACATCTTTCAATGGTTAACTAACGCAAGGCGCGATATCAGACCTTAATAAGGAACCATAATATTTAAATTGGACCAGGTATTATATTACAGGGTAATAGTGTACCCTACAACAGGAAATAATTATAGGTCAATTAGGGGGTACGCTATGTATATTTTAAATAGTGCATTAAAACAAGGAAATTCGAAGACTCTTTTCTATGTAAACTAACGGCACGGTATCGGACCTTAATATTGACCTAAAATTTTTAAACTGGGCCACGTATTATATTACAGGGTGATAGTGTACCCTACCACGGAAAATAATTATAGGTCAATTAGGGGGTACACAGCGTGACCCTAAAGGTTACTATGTATGCCTATGCGAAATAAAGTGTGCTGAGAAGCTTAAAATGAGGAAATAAGCGTTCTAAAATGCTTTAAAAATTCAAAGACATTTTTCTATGTTAACTAACGGCACGGTATCGGACCTTAATATTGACATATAATTTTTAAATTGGACCACGTATTATATTACAGGGTGATAGTGTACCCTACCACAGAAAATAATTATAGGTCAATTAGGGGATACTCAGAGTGACCCTAAAGTTTACTATGTATGCCTATGCGAAATAAAGTGTTTTGAGAAGCTTAAAATGAGGAAATAAGCGTTCTAAAATGCTTTAAAAATTCAAAGACATTTTTCTATGTTAACTAACGGCACGGTATCGGACCTTAATATTGACCTATAATTTTTAAATTGGACCACCTATTATATTACAGGGTAATAGTGTACCCTACCACAGGAAATAATTATAGGTCAATTAGGGGGTACACAGCGTGACCCTAAAGTTTACTATGTATGCCTATGCGAAATAAAGTGTTCTGAGAATCTTAAAATGAAGAAATAAGCGTTCTATAATGCTTTAAAAATTTAAAGACATCTTTCAATGGTTAACTAACGCAAGGCGCAATATCAAACCTTAATATTGACCCATAATATTTAAATTGAACCAGGTATTGTATTACAGGGTAATAGTGTACCCTACCACAGGAAATAATTATAGGTCAATTAGGGTTTACACTATGTATATTTTAAATAGTGCATTAAAACAAGGAAATACGAAGACACTTTTCTATGTTAACTAACGGCACGGTATCGGACCTTAATATTGACCTATAATTTTTAAATTGGACTATGTATTATAATACAGGGTTATAGTGTACCCTACCACAGGAAATAATTATAGGTCAATTAGGAGGTACACAGAGTGACCCTAAAGTTTACTATGTATGCCTATGCGAAATAGAGTGTTCTGAGATGCTTAAAATGAAGAAATAAGCGTTCTAAAATGCTTTAAAAATTCAAAGACATCTTTCAATGGTTAACTAACGCAAGGCGCAATATCAGACCTTAATATTGACCCATAATATTGAAATTGGACCAGGTATTATATTACAGGGTAATAGTGTACCCTACCACAGGAAATAATTATAGGTCAATTAGGGGGTACACTATGTATATTTTAAATAGTGCATTAAAACAAGGAAATACGAAGACACTTTTCTATGTTAACTAACGGCACGGTATCGGACCTTAATATTGACCTATAATTTTTAAATTGGACCACGTATTTTATTACAGGGTTATAGTGTACCCTACCACAGGAAATAATTATAGGTATATTAGGGGGTACGCAGAGTGACCCAAAAGTTTACTATGTATGCCTATGCGAAATAAAGTGTTCTGAGAAGCTTAAAATGAGGAAATAAGCGTTCTAAAATGCTTTAAAAATTCAAAGATATTTTTCTATTTTAACTAACGGCACGGTATCGGACCTTAATATTGACCTATAATTTTTAAATTGGACCACCTATTATATTACAGGGTAATAGTGTATCCTACCACAGGAAATAATTATAGGTCAATTAGGGGGTACACAGCGTGACCCTAAAGTTTACTATGTATGCCTATGCGAAATAAAGTGTTCTGAGAAGCTTAAAATGAAGAAATAAGCGTTCTAAAATGCTTTAAAAATTCAAAGACATCTTTCAATGGTTAACTAACGCAAGGCGCAATATCAAACCTTAATATTGACCCATAATATTTAAATTGGACCAGGTATTATATTACAGGGTAATAGTGTACCCTACCAAAGGAAATAATTATATGTCAATTAGGGGGTACACAGCGTGACCCTAAAGTTTACTATGTATGCCTATGCGAAATAAAGTGTTCTGAGAAGCTTAAAATGAGGAAAATAAGCGTTCTAAAATGCTTTAAAAATTCAAAGACATCTTTCAATGGTTAACTAACGCAGAAGCAATATCAGACCTTAATATTGACCCATAATATTTAACTTGAACCAGGTATTATATCACAGGGTAATAGTGTACCCTACCACAGGAAATAATTATAGGTCAATTAGGGGGTACACTATGTATATTTTAAATAGTGCATTAAAACAAGGAAATTCGAAGACACTTTTCTATGTTAACTAACGGCACGGTATCGGACCTTAATATTGACCTATAATTTTTAAATTGGACCACGTATTATATTACAGGGTTATAGTGTATCCTACCACAGGAAATAATTATAGGTCAATTAGAGGGTACACAGCGTGACCCTAAAGTTTACTACGTATGCCTATGCGAAATAGAGTGTTCTGAGAAGCTTAAAATGAAGAAATTAGCGTTCTAAAATGCTTTAAAAATTGAAAGACATCTTTCAATGGTTAACTAACGGCACGGTATCGGACCTTAATATTGACCTATAATTTTTAAATTGGACCACGTATTATATTACAGGGTTATAATGTACCCTACCACATGAAATATTTATAGGTCAATTAGGGGGTACACAGCGTGACCCTAAAGTTTACTATGTATGCCTATGCGAAATAAAGTGTTCTGAGAAGCTTAAAATGAAGAAATAAGCGTTCTAAAATGCTTTAAAAATTCAAAGACATCTTTCAATGGTTAACTAACGCAAGGCGCAATATCAGACCTTAATATTGACCCATAATATTTAAATTGGACCAGGTATTATATTACAGGGTAATAGTGTTCCCTACCACAGGAAATAATTATAGGTCAATTAGGGGGTACACTATGTATATTTTAAATAGTGCATTAAAACAAGGAAATACAAAGACACTTTTCTATGTTAACTAACGGCACGGTATCGGACCTTAATATTGACCTATAATTTTTAAATTGGACCACGTATTATGTTACAGGGTTATAGTGTACCCTACCACAGGAAATAATTATAGGTCAATTAGGGGGTACACAGAGTGACCCTAAAGTTTACTATGTATGCCTATGCGAAATAGAGTGTTCTGAGATGCTTAAAATGAAGAAATAAGCGTTCTAAAATGCTTTAAAAATTCAAAGACATCTTTCAATGGTTAACTAACGCAAGGCGCAATATCAGACCTTAATATTGACCCATAATATTTAAATTGGACCAGGTATTATATTACAGGGTAATAGTGTACCCTACCACAGGAAATAATTATAGGTCAATTAGGGGGTACACTATGTATATTTTAAATAGTGCATTAAAACAAGGAAATACGAAGACACTTTTCTATGTTAACTAACGGCACGGTATCGGACCTTAATATTGACCTATAAGTTTTAAATTGGACCACGTATTATATTACAGGGTTATAGTGTACCCTACCACAGGAAATAATTATAGGTCAATTAGGGGGTACACAGAGTGACCCTAAAGTTTACTATGTATGCCTATGCGAAATAGAGTGTTCTGAGATGCTTAAAATGAAGAAATAAGCGTTCTAAAATGCTTTAAAAATTCAAAGACATCTTTCAATGGTTAACTAACGCAAGGCGCAATATCAGACCTTAATATTGACCCATAATATTTAAATTGGACCAGGTATTATATTACAGGGTAATAGTGTACCCTACCACAGGAAATAATTATAGGTCAATTAGGGGGTACACTATGTATATTTTAAATAGTGCATTAAAACAAGGAAATACAAAGACACTTTTCTATGTTAACTAACGGCACGGTATCGGACCTTAATATTGACCTATAATTTTTAAATTGGACCACGTATTATACTACAGGGTAATAGTGTACCCTACCACAGGAAATAATTATAGGTCAATTAGGGGGTACGCAGAGTGACCCAAAAGTTTACTATGTATGCCTATGCGAAATAAAGTGTTCTGAGAAGCTTAAAATGAAGAAATAAGCGTTCTAAAAAGCTTTAAAAATTCAAAGACATCTTTCAATGGTTAACTAACGCAAGGCGCGATATCAGACCTTAATAAGGAACCATAATATTTAAATTGGACCAGGTATTATATTACAGGGTAATAGTGTACCCTACAACAGGAAATAATTATAGGTCAATTAGGGGGTACGCTATGTATATTTTAAATAGTGCATTAAAACAAGGAAATTCGAAGACTCTTTTCTATGTAAACTAACGGCACGGTATCGGACCTTAATATTGACCTAAAATTTTTAAACTGGGCCACGTATTATATTACAGGGTGATAGTGTACCCTACCACGGAAAATAATTATAGGTCAATTAGGGGGTACACAGCGTGACCCTAAAGGTTACTATGTATGCCTATGCGAAATAAAGTGTGCTGAGAAGCTTAAAATGAGGAAATAAGCGTTCTAAAATGCTTTAAAAATTCAAAGACATTTTTCTATGTTAACTAACGGCACGGTATCGGACCTTAATATTGACATATAATTTTTAAATTGGACCACGTATTATATTACAGGGTGATAGTGTACCCTACCACAGAAAATAATTATAGGTCAATTAGGGGATACTCAGAGTGACCCTAAAGTTTACTATGTATGCCTATGCGAAATAAAGTGTTTTGAGAAGCTTAAAATGAGGAAATAAGCGTTCTAAAATGCTTTAAAAATTCAAAGACATTTTTCTATGTTAACTAACGGCACGGTATCGGACCTTAATATTGACCTATAATTTTTAAATTGGACCACCTATTATATTACAGGGTAATAGTGTACCCTACCACAGGAAATAATTATAGGTCAATTAGGGGGTACACAGCGTGACCCTAAAGTTTACTATGTATGCCTATGCGAAATAAAGTGTTCTGAGAATCTTAAAATGAAGAAATAAGCGTTCTATAATGCTTTAAAAATTTAAAGACATCTTTCAATGGTTAACTAACGCAAGGCGCAATATCAATCCTTAATATTGACCCATAATATTTAAATTGAACCAGGTATTGTATTACAGGGTAATAGTGTACCCTACCACAGGAAATAATTATAGGTCAATTAGGGTTTACACTATGTATATTTTAAATAGTGCATTAAAACAAGGAAATACGAAGACACTTTTCTATGTTAACTAACGGCACGGTATCGGACCTTAATATTGACCTATAATTTTTAAATTGGACTATGTATTATAATACAGGGTTATAGTGTACCCTACCACAGGAAATAATTATAGGTCAATTAGGAGGTACACAGAGTGACCCTAAAGTTTACTATGTATGCCTATGCGAAATAGAGTGTTCTGAGATGCTTAAAATGAAGAAATAAGCGTTCTAAAATGCTTTAAAAATTCAAAGACATCTTTCAATGGTTAACTAACGCAAGGCGCAATATCAGACCTTAATATTGACCCATAATATTGAAATTGGACCAGGTATTATATTACAGGGTAATAGTGTACCCTACCACAGGAAATAATTATAGGTCAATTAGGGGGTACACTATGTATATTTTAAATAGTGCATTAAAACAAGGAAATACGAAGACACTTTTCTATGTTAACTAACGGCACGGTATCGGACCTTAATATTGACCTATAATTTTTAAATTGGACCACGTATTTTATTACAGGGTTATAGTGTACCCTACCACAGGAAATAATTATAGGTATATTAGGGGGTACGCAGAGTGACCCAAAAGTTTACTATGTATGCCTATGCGAAATAAAGTGTTCTGAGAAGCTTAAAATGAGGAAATAAGCGTTCTAAAATGCTTTAAAAATTCAAAGATATTTTTCTATTTTAACTAACGGCACGGTATCGGACCTTAATATTGACCTATAATTTTTAAATTGGACCACCTATTATATTACAGGGTAATAGTGTATCCTACCACAGGAAATAATTATAGGTCAATTAGGGGGTACACAGCGTGACCCTAAAGTTTACTATGTATGCCTATGCGAAATAAAGTGTTCTGAGAAGCTTAAAATGAAGAAATAAGCGTTCTAAAATGCTTTAAAAATTCAAAGACATCTTTCAATGGTTAACTAACGCAAGGCGCAATATCAAACCTTAATATTGACCCATAATATTTAAATTGGACCAGGTATTATATTACAGGGTAATAGTGTACCCTACCAAAGGAAATAATTATATGTCAATTAGGGGGTACACAGCGTGACCCTAAAGTTTACTATGTATGCCTATGCGAAATAAAGTGTTCTGAGAAGCTTAAAATGAGGAAATAAGCGTTCTAAAATGCTTTAAAAATTCAAAGACATCTTTCAATGGTTAACTAACGCAGAAGCAATATCAGACCTTAATATTGACCCATAATATTTAACTTGAACCAGGTATTATATCACAGGGTAATAGTGTACCCTACCACAGGAAATAATTATAGGTCAATTAGGGGGTACACTATGTATATTTTAAATAGTGCATTAAAACAAGGAAATTCGAAGACACTTTTCTATGTTAACTAACGGCACGGTATCGGACCTTAATATTGACCTATAATTTTTAAATTGGACCACGTATTATATTACAGGGTTATAGTGTATCCTACCACAGGAAATAATTATAGGTCAATTAGAGGGTACACAGCGTGACCCTAAAGTTTACTACGTATGCCTATGCGAAATAGAGTGTTCTGAGAAGCTTAAAATGAAGAAATTAGCGTTCTAAAATGCTTTAAAAATTGAAAGACATCTTTCAATGGTTAACTAACGGCACGGTATCGGACCTTAATATTGACCTATAATTTTTAAATTGGACCACGTATTATATTACAGGGTTATAATGTACCCTACCACATGAAATATTTATAGGTCAATTAGGGGGTACACAGCGTGACCCTAAAGTTTACTATGTATGCCTATGCGAAATAAAGTGTTCTGAGAAGCTTAAAATGAAGAAATAAGCGTTCTAAAATGCTTTAAAAATTCAAAGACATCTTTCAATGGTTAACTAACGCAAGGCGCAATATCAGACCTTAATATTGACCCATAATATTTAAATTGGACCAGGTATTATATTACAGGGTAATAGTGTTCCCTACCACAGGAAATAATTATAGGTCAATTAGGGGGTACACTATGTATATTTTAAATAGTGCATTAAAACAAGGAAATACAAAGACACTTTTCTATGTTAACTAACGGCACGGTATCGGACCTTAATATTGACCTATAATTTTTAAATTGGACCACGTATTATGTTACAGGGTTATAGTGTACCCTACCACAGGAAATAATTATAGGTCAATTAGGGGGTACACAGAGTGACCCTAAAGTTTACTATGTATGCCTATGCGAAATAGAGTGTTCTGAGATGCTTAAAATGAAGAAATAAGCGTTCTAAAATGCTTTAAAAATTCAAAGACATCTTTCAATGGTTAACTAACGCAAGGCGCAATATCAGACCTTAATATTGACCCATAATATTTAAATTGGACCAGGTATTATATTACAGGGTAATAGTGTACCCTACCACAGGAAATAATTATAGGTCAATTAGGGGGTACACTATGTATATTTTAAATACTGCATTAAAACAAGGAAATACGAAGACACTTTTCTATGTTAACTAACGGCACGGTATCGGACCTTAATATTGACCTATAATTTTTAAATTGGACCACGTATTATATTACAGGGTAATAGTGTACCCTACCACAGGAAATAATTATAGGTCAATTAGGGGGTACGCAGAGTGACCCAAAAGTTTACTATGTATGCCTATGCGAAATAAAGTGTTCTGAGAAGCTTAAAATGAAGAAATAAGCGTTCTAAAAAGCTTTAAAAATTCAAAGACATCTTTCAATGGTTAACTAACGCAAGGCGCGATATCTGACCTTAATAAGGAACCATAATATTTAAATTGGACCAGGTATTATATTACAGGGTAATAGTGTACCCTACAACAGGAAATAATTATAGGTCAATTAGGGGGTACGCTATGTATATTTTAAATAGTGCATTAAAACAAGGAAATTCGAAGACTCTTTTCTATGTAAACTAACGGCACGGTATCGGACCTTAATATTGACCTAAAATTTTTAAATTGGGTCACGTATTATATTACAGGGTGATAGTGTACCCTACCACGGAAAATAATTATAGGTCAATTAGGGGGTACACAGCGTGACCCTAAAGGTTACTATGTATGCCTATGCGAAATAAAGTGTTCTGAGAAGCTTAAAATGAGGAAATAAGCGTTCTAAAATGCTTTAAAAATTCAAAGACATTTTTCTATGTTAACTAACGGCACGGTATCGGACCTTAATATTGACCTATAATTTTTAAATTGGACCACGTATTATATTACAGGGTGATAGTGTACCCTACCACAGAAAATAATTATAGGTCAATTAGGGGGTACTCAGAGTGACCCTAAAGTTTACTATGTATGCCTATGCGAAATAAAGTGTTCTGAGAAGCTTAAAATGAGGAAATAAGCGTTCTAAAATGCTTTAAAAATTCAAAGATATTTTTCTATGTTAACTAACGGCACGGTATCGGACCTTAATATTGACCTATAATTTTTAAATTGGACCACCTATTATATTACAGGGTAATAGTGTACCCTACCACAGGAAATAATTATAGGTCAATTAGGGGGTACACAGCGTGACCCTAAAGTTTACTATGTATGCCTATGCGAAATAAAGTGTTCTGAGAATCTTAAAGTGAAGAAATAAGCGTTCTATAATGCTTTAAAAATTCAAAGACATCTTTCAATGGTTAACTAACGCAAGGCGCAATATCAAACCTTAATATTGACCCATAATATTTAAATTGAACCAGGTATTGTATTACAGGGTAATAGTGTACCCTACCACAGGAAATAATTATAGGTCAATTAGGGTTTACACTATGTATATTTTAAATAGTGCATATAAACAAGGAAATACGAAGACACTTTTCTATGTTAACTAACGGCACGGTATCGGACCTTAATATTGACCTATAATTTTTAAATTGGACCATGTATTATATTACAGGGTTATAGTGTACCCTACCACAGGAAATAATTATAGGTCAATTAGGGGGTACACAGAGTGACCCTAAAGTTTACTATGTATGCCTATGCGAAATAGAGTGTTCTGAGATGCTTAAAATGAAGAAATAAGCGTTCTAAAATGCTTTAAAAATTCAAAGACATCTTTCAATGGTTAACTAACGCAAGGCGCAATATCAGACCTTAATATTGACCCATAATATTTAAATTGGACCAGGTATTATATTACAGGGTAATAGTGTACCCTACCACAGGAAATAATTATAGGTCAATTAGGGGGTACACTATGTATATTTTAAATAGTGCATTAAAACAAGGAAATACGAAGACACTTTTCTATGTTAACTAACGGCACGGTATCGGACCTTAATATTGACCTATAATTTTTAAATTGGCCCACGTATTTTATTACAGGGTTATAGTGTACCCTACCACAGGAAATAATTATAGGTATATTAGGGGGTACGCAGAGTGACCCAAAAGTTTACTATGTATGCCTATGCGAAATAAAGTGTTCTGAGAAGCTTAAAATGAGGAAATAAGCGTTCTAAAATGCTTTAAAAATTCAAAGATATTTTTCTATGTTAACTTACGGCACGGTATCGGACCTTAATATTGACCTATAATTTTTAAATTGGACCACCTATTATATTACAGGGTAATAGTGTATCCTACCACAGGAAATAATTATAGGTCAATTAGGGGGTACACAGCGTGACCCTAAAGTTTACTATGTATGCCTATGCGAAATAAAGTGTTCTGAGAAGCTTGAAATGAAGAAATAAGCGTTCTAAAATGCTTTAAAAATTCAAAGACATCTTTCAATGGTTAACTAACGCAAGGCGCAATATCAAACCTTAATATTGACCCATAATATTTAAATTGGACCAGGTATTATATTACAGGGTAATAGTGTACCCTACCAAAGGAAATAATTATAGGTCAATTAGGGGGTACACAGCGTGACCCTAAAGTTTACTATGTATGCCTATGCGAAATAAAGTGTTCTGAGAAGCTTAAAATGAGGAAATAAGCGTTCTAAAATGCTTTAAAAATTCAAAGACATCTTTCAATGGTTAACTAACGCAGAAGCAATATCAGACCTTAATATTGACCCATAATATTTAACTTGAACCAGGTATTATATCACAGGGTAATAGTGTACCCTACCACAGGAAATAATTATAGGTCAATTAGGGGGTACACTATGTATATTTTAAATAGTGCATTAAAACAAGGAAATTCGAAGACACTTTTCTATGTTAACTAACGGCACGGTATCGGACCTTAATATTGACCTATAATTTTTAAATTGGACCACGTATTATATTACAGGGTTATAGTGTATCCTACCACAGGAAATAATTATAGGTCAATTAGAGGGTACACAGCGTGACCCTAAAGTTTACTACGTATGCCTATGCGAAATAGAGTGTTCTGAGAAGCTTAAAATGAAGAAATTAGCGTTCTAAAATGCTTTAAAAATTCAAAGACATCTTTCAATGGTTAACTAACGGCACGGTATCGGACCTTAATATTGACCTATAATTTTTAAATTGGACCACGTATTATATTACAGGGTTATAATGTACCCTACCACATGAAATATTTATAGGTCAATTAGGGGGTACACAGCGTGACCCTAAAGTTTACTATGCATGCCTATGCGAAATAAAGTGTTCTGAGAAGCTTAAAATGAAGAAATAAGCGTTCTAAAATGCTTTAAAAATTCAAAGACATCTTTCAATGGTTAACTAACGCAAGGCGCAATATCAAACCTTAATATTGACCCATAATATTTAAATTAAACCAGGTATTGTATTACAGGGTAATAGTGTACCCTACCACAGGAAATAATTATAGGTCAATTAGGGTTTACACTATGTATATTTTAAATAGTGCATTAAAACAAGGAAATACGAAGACACTTTTCTATGTTAACTAACGGCACGGTATCGGACCTTAATATTGACCTATAATTTTTAAATTGGACCACGTATTATATTACAGGGTTATAGTGTACCCTACCACAGGAAATAATTATAGGTCAATTAGGGGGTACACAGAGTGACCCTAAAGTTTACTATGTATGCATATGCGAAATAGAGTGTTCTGAGATGCTTAAAATGAAGAAATAAGCGTTCTAAAATGCTTTAAAAATTCAAAGACATCTTTCAATGGTTAACTAACGCAAGGCGCAATATCAGACCTTAATATTGACCCATAATATTTAAATTGGACCAGGTATTATATTACAGGGTAATAGTGTACCCTACAACAGGAAATAATTATAGGTCAATTAGGGGGTACACTATGTATAATTTAAATAGTGCATTAAAACAAGGAAATACGAAGACACTTTTCTATGTTAACTAACGGCACGGTATCGGACCTTTATATTGACCTATAATTTTTAAATTGGACCACGTATTATATTACAGGGTTATAGTGTACCCTACCACAGGAAATAATTATAGGTCAATTAGGGGGTACGCAGAGTGACCCAAAAGTTTACTATGTATGCCAATGTGAAATAAATTGTTCTGAGAAGCTTAAAATGAGGAAATAAGCGTTCTAAAATGCTTTAAAAATTCAAAGACATTTTTCTATGTTAACTAACGGCACGGTATCGGACCTTAATATTGACCTATATTTTATAAATTGAACCACCTATTATATTACAGGGTAATAGTGTACCCTACCACAGGAAATAATTATAGGTCAATTAGGGGGCACACAGCGTGACCCTAAAGTTTACTATGTATGCCTATGCGAAATAAAGTGTTCTGAGAAGCTTAAAATGAAGAAATAAGCGTTCTAAAATGCTTTAAAAATTCAAAGACATCTTTCAATGGTTAACTAACGCAAGGCGGAATATCAAACCTTAATATTGACCCATAATATTTAAATTGAACCAGGTATTGTATTACAGGGTATTAGTGTACCCTACCACAGGAAATAATTATAGGTCAATTAGGGTTTACACTATGTATATTTTAAATAGTGCATTAAAACAAGGAAATACGAAGACATTTTTCAATGTTAACTAACGGCACGGTATCGGAACTTAATATTGACCTATAATTTTCAAATTGGACCACGTATTATATTACAGGGTAATAGTGTACCCTACCACAGGAAATAATTATAGGTCATTTAGGGGGTACACAGCGTGACCCTAAATTTTACTATGTATGCCTATGCGAAATAGAGTGTTCTGAGAAGCTTAAAATGAAGAAATAAGCGTTCTAAAATGCTTTAAAAATTCAAAGACATCTTTCAATGGTAAACTTACGCAAGGCGCAATATCAGACCTTAATATTGACCCATAATATTTAACTTGAACCAGGTATTATATCACAGGGTAATAGTGTACCCTACCACAGAAAATAATTATAGGTCAATTAGGGGGTACACTATGTATATTTTAAATAGTGCATTAAAACAAGGAAATTCGAAGACACTTTTCTATGTTAACTAACGGCACGGTATCGGACCTTAATATTGACCTATAATTTTTAAATTGGACCACGTATTATATTACAGGGTTATAGTGTACCCTACCACAGGAAATAATTATAGGTTAATTAGGGGGTACACAGCGTGACCCTAAAGTTTACTATGTATGCCTATGCGAAATAAAGTGTTCTGAGAAGCTTAAAATGAAGAAATAAGCGTTCTTAAATGCTTTAAAAATTCAAAGACATCTTTCAATGGTTAACTAACGCAAGGCGCAATATCAAACCTTAATATTGACCCATAATATTTAAATTGAACCAGGTATTGTATTACAGGGTAATAGTGTACCCTACCACAGGAAATAATTATAGGTCAATTAGGGGGTACACTATGTATATTTTAAATAGTGCATTAAAACAAGGAAATACAAAGACATTTTTCAATGTTAACTAACGGCACGGTATCGGAACTTAATATTGACCTATAATTTTTAAATTGGACCACGTATTATATTACAGGGTAATAGTGTACCCTACCACAGGAAATAATTATAGGTCATTTAGGGGGTACACAGCGTGACCCTAAATTTTACTATGTATGCCTATGCGAAATAGAGTGTTCTGAGAAGCTTAAAATGAAGAAATAAGCTTTCTAAAATGCTTTAAAAATTCAAAGACATCTTTCAATGGTTAACTAACGCAAGGCGCAATATCAGACCTTAATATTGACCCATAATATTTAAATTGGACCAGGTATTATATTACAGGGTAATAGTGTACCCTACCAAAGGAAATAATTATAGGTCAATTAGGGGGTACACAGCGTGACCCTAAAGTTTACTATGTATGCCTATGCGAAATAAAGTGTTCTGAGAAGCTTAAAATGAGGAAATAAGCGTTCTAAAATGCTTTAAAAATTCAAAGACATCTTTCAATGGTTAACTAACGCAAGGCGCGATATCAGACCTTAATATGGAACCATAATATTTCAATTGGACCAGGTATTATATTACAGGGTAATAGTGTACCCTACAACAGGAAATAATTATAGGTCAATTAGGGGGTACACTATGTATATTTTAAATAGTGCATTAAAACAAGAAAATACAAAGACACTTTTCTATGTTAACTAACGGCACGGTATCGGACCTTAATATTGACCTATAATTTTTAAATTGGACCACGTATTATATTACAGGGTGATAGTGTACCCTACCACAGAAAATAATTATAGGTCAATTAGGGGGTACTCAGCGTGACCCTAAAGTTTACTATGTATGCCTATGCGAAATAAAGTGTTCTGAGAAGCTTAAAATGAGGAAATAAGCGCTCTAAAATGCTTTAAAAATTCAAAGACATTTTTCTATGTTAACTAACGGCACGGTATCGGACCTTAATATTGACCTATAATTTTTAAATTGGACCACCTATTATATTACAGGGTAATAGTGTACCCTACCACAGGAAATAATTATAGGTCAATTAGGGGTACACAGCGTGACCCTAAAGTTTACTATGTATGCCTATGCGAAATAAAGTGTTCTGAGAAGCTTAAAATGAAGAAATAAGCGTTCTAAAATGCTTTAAAAATTCAAAGACATCTTTCAATAGTTAACTAACGCAAGGCGGAATATCAAACCTTAATATTGACCCATAATATTTAAATTGAACCAGGTATTGTATTACAGGGTAATAGTGTACCCTACCACAGGAAATAATTATAGGTCAATTAGGGTTTACACTATGTATATTTTAAATAGTGCATTAAAACAAGGAAATACGAAGACATTTTTCAATGTTAACTAACGGCACGGTATCGGAACTTAATATTGACCTATAATTTTTAAATTGGACCACGTATTATATTACAGGGTAATAGTGTACCCTACCACAGGAAATAATTATAGGTCATTTAGGGGGTACACAGCGTGACCCTAAATTTTACTATGTATGCCTATGCGAAATAGAGTGTTCTGAGAAGCTTAAAATGAAGAAATAAGCGTTCTAAAATGCTTTAAAAATTCAAAGACATCTTTCAATGGTTAACTAACGCAAGGCGCAATATCAGACCTTAATATTGACCCATAATATTTAACTTGAACCAGGTATTATATCACAGGGTAATAGTGTACCCTACCACAGGAAATAATTATAGGTCAATTAGGGGGTACACTATGTATATTTTAAATAGTGCATTAAAACAAGGAAATTCGAAGACACTTTTCTATGTTAACTAACGGCACGGTATCGGACCTTAATATTGACCTATAATTTTTAAATTGGACCACGTATTATATTACAGGGTTATAGTGTATCCTACCACAGGAAATAATTATAGGTCAATTAGAGGGTACACAGCGTGACCCTAAAGTTTACTATGTATGCCTCTGCGAAATAGAGTGTTCTGAGAAGCTTAAAATGAAGAAATTAGCGTTCTAAAATGCTTTAAAAATTCAAAGACATCTTTCAATGGTTAACTAACGGCACGGTATCGGACCTTAATATTGACCTATAATTTTTAAATTGGACCACGTATTATATTACAGGGTTATAGTGTACCACATGAAATAATTATAGGTCAATTAGGGGGTACACAGCGTGACCCTAAAGTTTGCTATGTATGCCTATGCGAAATAAAGTGTTCTGAGAAGCTTAAAATGAAGAAATAAGCGTTTTAAAATGCTTTAAAAATTCAAAGACATCTTTCAATGATTAACTAACGCAAGGCGCAATATCAAACCTTAATATTGACCCATAATATTTAAATTGAACCAGGTATTGTATTACAGGGTAATAGTGTACCCTACCACAGGAAATAATTATAGGTCAATTAGGGTTTACACTATGTATATTTTAAATAGTGCATTAAAACAAGGAAATACGAAGACACTTTTCTATGTTAACTAACGGCACGGTATCGGACCTTAATGTTGACCTATAATTTTTAAATTGGACCACGTATTATATTACAGGGTTATAGTGTACCCTACCACAGGAAATAATTATAGGTCAATTAGGGGGTACACAGAGTGACCCTAAAGTTTACTATGTATGCTTATGCGAAATAGAGTGTTCTGAGATGCTTAAAATGAAGAAATAAGCGTTCTAAAATGCTTTAAAAATTCAAAGACATCTTTCAATGGTTAACTAACGCAAGGCGCAATATCAGACCTTAATATTGACCCATAATATTTAAATTGGACCAGGTATTATATTACAGGGTAATAGTGTACCCTACAACAGGAAATAATTATAGGTCAATTAGGGGGTACACTATGTATATTTTAAATAGTGCATTAAAACAAGGAAATACGGAGACACTTTTCTATGTTAACTAACGGCACGGTATCGGACCTTAATATTGACCTATAATTTTTAAATTGGACCACGTATTATATTACAGGGTTATAGTGTACCCTACCACAGGAAATAATTATAGGTCAATTAGGGGGTACGCAGAGTGACCCAAAAGTTTACTATGTATGCCTATGCGAAATAAAGTGTTCTGAGAAGCTTAAAATGAGGAAATAAGCGTTCTAAAATGCTTTAAAAATTCAAAGACATTTTTCTATGTTAACTAACGGCACGGTATCGGACCTTAATATTGACCTATATTTTATAAATTGGACCACCTATTATATTACAGGGTAATAGTGTACCCTACCACAGGAAATAATTATAGGTCAATTAGGGGGTACACAGCGTGACCCTATAGTTTACTATGTATGCCTATGCGAAATAAAGTGTTCTGAGAAGCTTAAAATGAAGAAATAAGCGTTCTAAAATGCTTTAAAAATTCAAAGACATCTTTCAATGGTTAACTAACGCAAGGCGCAATATCAGACCTTAATATTGACCCATAATATTTAAATTGGACCAGGTATTATATTACAGGGTAATAGTGTACCCTACAACAGGAAATAATTATAGGTCAATTAGGGGGTACACTATGTATATTTTAAACAGTGCATTAACCTTCCGTTAGTCGCGCACTTGTTTCCGACATGGTTAATCGCGTTGCACCTGTGAGGTGTTTCTGATTTTTTGAAAGCCAAATGAAATTTAGTCTAGTTTAAATAGTTAATTGTTACCAATTTAAGACTCTTTAGAGAGATAAATATCAAAAAACTTATTTACCGAAGTACTGAAGATAAATTTTTCTTGCTCCCGCGTCGGATCTCTTCCTCCATCACAAGATGTTCAACTAATTAACGCAAGAAGGTTCTGTGGTTTTTTACTCCGTAACCATTTTCTGTGTATATAACTTGACCATTTATACCTGCTACGTTGAGTAGGACTGAAAATGAGATAAAATATATATTTTTAATTCATAAAAATATTATATCCATAATGCTTGCGTCAATGGTCGCGCTGCACCAGAGGGGTGATTTGAGCGGTTCCAACTCTCCATCGACATGCTCTAAGGTCGGTTTTACACGGACATTTGAGTAATCCAAAGTTAGGAACATAACATTAGGCTCGACCCCCGGAAAAATCTTTTGACGGCAAAGGAGGTGGAAATGCAGTAGGGATGCACCTGTGAGGTGCGCGCGACTAACGGAAGGTTAAAACAAGAAAATACGAAGACACTTTTCTATGTTAACTAACGGCACGGTATCGGACCTTAATATTGATCTATAATTTTTAAATTGGACCACGTATTATATTACAGGGTGATAGTGTACCCTACCACAGAAAATAATTATAGGTCAATTAGGGGGTACTCAGCGTGACCCTAAAGTTTACTATGTATGCCTATGCGAAATAAAGTGTTCTGAGAAGCTTAAAATGAGGAAATAAGCGCTCTAAAATGCTTTAAAAATTCAAAGACATTTTTCTATGTTAACTAACGGCACGGTATCGGACCTTAATATTGACCTATAATTTTTAAATTGGACAACCTATTATATTACAGGGTAATAGTGTACCCTACCACAGGAAATAATTATAGGTCAATTAGGGGGTACACAGCGTGACCCTAAAGTTTACTATGTATGCCTATGCGAAATAAAGTGTTCTGAGAAGCTTAAAATGAAGAAATAAGCGTTCTAAAATGCTTTAAAAATTCAAAGACATCTTTCAATGGTTAACTAACGCAAGGCGGGATATCAAACCTTAATATTGACCCATAATATTTAAATTGAACCAGGTATTGTATTACAGGGTATTAGTGTACCCTACCACAGGAAATAATTATAGGTCAATTAGGGTTTACACTATGTATATTTTAAATAGTGCATTAAAACAAGGAAATTCGAAGACACTTTTCTATGTTAACTAACGGCACGGTATCGGACCTTAATATTGACCTATAATTTTTAAATTGGACCACGTATTATATTACAGGGTTATAGTGTACCCTACCACAGGAAATAATTATAGGTCAATTAGGGGGTACACAGCGTGACCCTAAAGTTTACTATGTATGCCTATGCGAAATAAAGTGTTCTGAGAAGCTTAAAATGAAGAAATAAGCGTTCTTAAATGCTTTAAAAATTCAAAGACATCTTTCAATGGTTAACTAACGCAAGTCGCAATATCAAACCTTAATATTGACCCATAATATTTAAATTGAACCAGGTATTGTATTACAGGGTAATAGTGTACCCTACCACAGGAAATAATTATAGGTCAATTAGGGGGTACACTATGTATATTTTAAATAGTGCATTAAAACAAGGAAATACAAAGACATTTTTCAATGTTAACTAACGGCACGGTATCGGAACTTAATATTGACCTATAATTTTTAAATTGGACCACGTATTATATTACAGGGTAATAGTGTACCCTACCACAGGAAATAATTATAGGTCATTTAGGGGGTACACAGCGTGACCCTAAATTTTACTATGTATGCCTATGCGAAATAGAGTGTTCTGAGAAGCTTAAAATGAAGAAATAAGCGTTCTAAAATGCTTTAAAAATTCAAAGACATCTTTCAATGGTTAACTAACGCAAGGCGCAATATCAGACCTTAATATTGACCCATAATATTTAAATTGGACCAGGTATTATATTACAGGGTAATAGTGTACCCTACCAAAGGAAATAATTATAGGTCAATTAGGGGGTACTCAGCGTGACCCTAAAGTTTACTATGTATGCCTATGCGAAATAAAGTGTTCTGAGAAGCTTAAAATGAGGAAATAAGCGCTCTAAAATGCTTTAAAAATTCAAAGACATCTTTCAATGGTTAACTAACGGCACGGTATCGGACCTTAATATTGACCTATAATTTTTAAATTGGACCACGTATTATATTACAGGGTTATAGTGTACCACATGAAATAATTATAGGTCAATTAGGGGGTACACAGCGTGACCCTAAAGTTTACTATGTATGCGTATGCGAAATAAAGTGTTCTGAGAAGCTTAAAATGAAGAAATAAGCGTTCTAAAATGCTTTAAAAATTCAAAGACATCTTTCAATGGTTAACTAACGCAAGGCGCAATATCAAACCTTAATATTGACCCATAATATTTAAATTGAACCAGGTATTGTATTACAGGGTAATAGTGTACCCTACCACAGGAAATAATTATAGGTCAATTAGGGGGTACACTATGTATATTTTAAATAGTGCATTAAAACAAGGAAATACGAAGACATTTTTCAATGTTAACTAACGGCACGGTATCGGAACTTAATATTGACCTATAATTTTTAAATTGGACCACGTATTATATTACAGGGTAATAGTGTACCCTACCACAGGAAATAATTATAGGTCATTTAGGGGTTACACAGCGTGACCCTAAATTTTACTATGTCTGCCTATGCGAAATAGAGTGTTCTGAGAAGCTTAAAATGAAGAAATAAGCGTTCTAAAATGCTTTAAAAATTCAAAGACATCTTTCAATGGTTAACTAACGCAAGGCGCAATATCAGACCTTAATATTGACCCATAATATTTAAATTGGACCAGGTATTATATTACAGTGTAATAGTGTACCCTACAACAGGAAATAATTATAGGTCAATTAGGGGGTACACTATGTATATTTTAAATAGTGCATTAAAACAAGGAAATACGAAGACACTTTTCTATGTTAACTAACGGCACGGTATCGGACCTTAATATTGACCTATATTTTTTAAATTGGACCACGTATTATATTACAGGGTAATAGTGTACCCTACCACAGGAAATAATTATAGGTCATTTAGGGGGTACACAGCGTGACCCTAAATTTTACTATGTAAGTTTATGCGAAATAGAGTGTTCTGAGAAGCTTAAAATGAGGAAAAAAGCGTTCTAAAATGCTTTAAAAATTCAAAGACATTTTTCTATGTTAACTAACGGCACGGTATCGGACCTTAATATTGACCTATATTTTATAAATTGGACCACCTATTATATTACAGGGTAATAGTGTACCCTACCACAGGAAATAATTATAGGTCAATTAGGGGGTACACAGCGTGACCCTAAAGTTTACTATGTATGCCTATGCGAAATAAAGTGTTCTGAGAAGCTTAAAATGAAGAAATAAGCGTTCTAAAATGCTTTAAAAATTCAAAGACATCTTTCAATGGTTAACTAACGCAAGGCGCAATATCAAACCTTAATATTGACCCATAATATTTAAATTGAACCAGGTATTGTATTACAGGGTAATAGTGTACCCTACCACAGGAAATAATTATAGGTCAATTAGGGGGTACACTATGTATATTTTAAATAGTGCATTAAAACAAGGAAATACGAAGACATTTTTCAATGTTAACTAACGGCACGGTATCGGAACTTAATATTGACCTATAATTTTTAAATTGGACCACGTATTATATTACAGGGTAATAGTGTACCCTACCACAGGAAATAATTATAGGTCATTTAGGGGGTACTCAGCGTGACCCTAAAGTTTACTATGTATGCCTATGCGAAATAAAGTGTTCTGAGAAGCTTAAAATGAGGAAATAAGCGCTCTAAAATGCTTTAAAAATTCAAAGACATCTTTCAATGGTTAACTAACGGCACGGTATCGGAAATTAATATTGACCTATAATTTTTAAATTGGACCACGTATTATATTACAGGGTTATAGTGTACCACATGAAATAATTATAGGTCAATTAGGGGGTACACAGCGTGACCCTAAAGTTTACTATGTATGCGTATGCGAAATAAAGTGTTCTGAGAAGCTTAAAATGAAGAAATAAGCGTTCTAAAATGCTTTAAAAATTCAAAGACATCTTTCAATGGTTAACTAACGCAAGGCGCAATATCAAACCTTAATATTGACCCATAATATTTAAATTGAACCAGGTATTGTATTACAGGGTAATAGTGTACCCTACCACAGGAAATAATTATAGGTCAATTAGGGGGTACACTATGTATATTTTAAATAGTGCATTAAAACAAGGAAATACGAAGACATTTTTCAATGTTAACTAACGGCACGGTATCGGAACTTAATATTGACCTATAATTTTTAAATTGGACCACGTATTATATTACAGGGTAATAGTGTACCCTACCACAGGAAATAATTATAGGTCATTTAGGGGTTACACAGCGTGACCCTAAATTTTACTATGTCTGCCTATGCGAAATAGAGTGTTCTGAGAAGCTTAAAATGAAGAAATAAGCGTTCTAAAATGCTTTAAAAATTCAAAGACATCTTTCAATGGTTAACTAACGCAAGGCGCAATATCAGACCTTAATATTGACCCATAATATTTAAATTGGACCAGGTATTATATTACAGTGTAATAGTGTACCCTACAACAGGAAATAATTATAGGTCAATTAGGGGGTACACTATGTATATTTTAAATAGTGCATTAAAACAAGGAAATACGAAGACACTTTTCTATGTTAACTAACGGCACGGTATCGGACCTTAATATTGACCTATATTTTTTAAATTGGACCACGTATTATATTACAGGGTAATAGTGTACCCTACCACAGGAAATAATTATAGGTCATTTAGGGGGTACACAGCGTGACCCTAAATTTTACTATGTAAGTTTATGCGAAATAGAGTGTTCTGAGAAGCTTAAAATGAGGAAAAAAGCGTTCTAAAATGCTTTAAAAATTCAAAGACATTTTTCTATGTTAACTAACGGCACGGTATCGGACCTTAATATTGACCTATATTTTATAAATTGGACCACCTATTATATTACAGGGTAATAGTGTACCCTACCACAGGAAATAATTATAGGTCAATTAGGGGGTACACAGCGTGACCCTAAAGTTTACTATGTATGCCTATGCGAAATAAAGTGTTCTGAGAAGCTTAAAATGAAGAAATAAGCGTTCTAAAATGCTTTAAAAATTCAAAGACATCTTTCAATGGTTAACTAACGCAAGGCGCAATATCAAACCTTAATATTGACCCATAATATTTAAATTGAACCAGGTATTGTATTACAGGGTAATAGTGTACCCTACCACAGGAAATAATTATAGGTCAATTAGGGGGTACACTATGTATATTTTAAATAGTGCATTAAAACAAGGAAATACGAAGACATTTTTCAATGTTAACTAACGGCACGGTATCGGAACTTAATATTGACCTATAATTTTTAAATTGGACCACGTATTATATTACAGGGTAATAGTGTACCCTACCACAGGAAATAATTATAGGTCATTTAGGGGGTACTCAGCGTGACCCTAAAGTTTACTATGTATGCCTATGCGAAATAAAGTGTTCTGAGAAGCTTAAAATGAGGAAATAAGCGCTCTAAAATGCTTTAAAAATTCAAAGACATCTTTCAATGGTTAACTAACGGCACGGTATCGGAAATTAATATTGACCTATAATTTTTAAATTGGACCACGTATTATATTACAGGGTTATAGTGTACCACATGAAATAATTATAGGTCAATTAGGGGGTACACAGCGTGACCCTAAAGTTTACTATGTATGCCTATGCGAAATAAAGTGTTCTGAGAAGCTTAAAATGAAGAAATAAGCGTTCTAAAATGCTTTAAAAATTCAAAGACATCTTTCAATGGTTAACTAACGCAAGGCGCAATATCAAACCTTAATATTGACCCATAATATTTAAATTGAACCAGGTATTGTATTACAGGGTAATAGTGTACCCTACCACAGGAAATAATTATAGGTCAATTAGGGGGTACACTATGTATATTTTAAATAGTGCATTAAAACAAGGAAATACGAAGACATTTTTCAATGTTAACTAACGGCACGGTATCGGAACTTAATATTGACCTATAATTTTTAAATTGGACCACGTATTATATTACAGGGTAATAGTGTACCCTACCACAGGAAATAATTATAGGTCATTTAGGGGGTACACAGCGTGACCCTAAGTTTTACTATGTCTGCCTATGCGAAATAGAGTGTTCTGAGAAGCTTAAAATGAAGAAATAAGCGTTCTAAAATGCTTTAAAAATTCAAAGACATCTTTCAATGGTTAACTAACGCAAGGCGCAATATCAGACCTTAATATTGACCCATAATATTTAAATTGGACCAGGTATTATATTACAGTGTAATAGTGTACCCTACAACATGAAATAATTATAGGTCAATTAGGGGGTACACTATGTATATTTTAAATAGTGCATTAAAACAAGGAAATACGAAGACACTTTTCTATGTTAACTAACGGCACGGTATCGGACCTTAATATTGACCTATATTTTTTAAATTGGACCACGTATTATATTACAGGGTAATAGTGTACCCTACCACAGGAAATAATTATAGGTCATTTAGGGGGTACACAGCGTGACCCTAAATTTTACTATGTATGTTTATGCGAAATGGAGTGTTCTGAGAAGCTTAAAATGAGGAAAAAAGCGTTCTAAAATGCTTTAAAAATTCAAAGACATTTTTCTATGTTAACTAACGGCACGGTATCGGACCTTAATATTGACCTATATTTTATAAATTGGACCACCTATTATATTACAGGGTAATAGTGTACCCTACCACAGGAAATAATTATAGGTCAATTAGGGGGTACACAGCGTGACCCTAAAGTTTACTATGTATGCCTATGCGAAATAAAGTGTTCTGAGAAGCTTAAAATGAAGAAATAAGCATTCTAAAATGCTTTAAAAATTCAAAGACATCTTTCAATGGTTAACTAACGCAAGGCGCAATATCAAACCTTAATATTGACCCATAATATTTAAATTGAACCAGGTATTGTATTACAGGGTAATAGTGTACCCTACCACAGGAAATAATTATAGGTCAATTAGGGGGTACACTATGTATATTTTAAATAGTGCATTAAAACAAGGAAATACGAAGACATTTTTCAATGTTAACTAACGGCACGGTATCGGAACTTAATATTGACCTATAATTTTTAAATTGGACCACGTATTATATTACAGGGTAATAGTGTACCCTACCACAGGAAATAATTATAGGTCATTTAGGGGGTACGCAGAGTGACCCAAAAGTTTACTATGTATGCCTATGCGAAATAAAGTGTTCTGAGAAGCTTAAAATGAGGAAATAAGCGTTCTAAAATGCTTTAAAAATTCAAAGACATTTTTCTATGTTAACTAACGGCACGGTATCGGACCTTAATATTGACCTATATTTTATAAATTAGACCACCTATTATATTACAGGGTAATAGTGTACCCTACCACAGGAAATAATTATAGGTCAATTAGGGGGTACACAGCGTGACCCTAAAGTTTACTATGTATGCCTATGCGAAATAAAGTGTTCTGAGAAGCTTAAAATGAAGAAATAAGCGTTCTAAAATGCTTTAAAAATTCAAAGACATCTTTCAATGGTTAACTAACGCAAGGCGCAATATCAAACCTTAATATTGACCCATAATATTTAAATTGAACCAGGTATTGTATTACACGATAATAGTGTACCCTACCACAGGAAATAATTCTAGGTCAATTAGGGGGTACACTATGTATATTTTAAATAGTGCATTAAAACAAGGAAATACGAAGACATTTTTCAATGTTAACTAACGGCACGGTATCAGACCTTAATATTGACCAATAATATTTAAATTGGACCAGGTATTATATTACAGGGTAACAGTGGACCCTACCAAAGGAAATAATTATAGGTCAATTAGGGGGTACACAGCGTGACCCTAAAGTTTACTATGTATGCCTATGCGAAATAAAGTGTTCTGAGAAGCTTAAAATGAGGAAATAAGCGTTCTAAAATGCTTTAAAAATTCAAAGACATCTTTCAATGGTTAACTAACGCAAGGCGCGATATCAGACCTTAATATGGATCCATAATATTTCAATTGGACCAGGTATTATATTACAGGGTAATAGTGTACCCTACAACAGGAAATAATTATAGGTCAATTAGGGGGTACACTATGTATATTTTAATTAGTGCATTAAAACAAGAAAATACGAAGACACTTTTCTATGTTAACTAACGGCACGGTATCGGACCTTAATATTGACCTATATTTTTTAAATTGGACCACGTATTATATTACAGGGTAATAGTGTACCCTACCACAGGAAATAATTATAGGTCATTTAGGGGGTACACAGCGTGACCCTAAATTTTACTATGTATGCCTATGCGAAATAGAGTGTTCTGAGAAGCTTAAAATGAAGAAATAAGCGTTCTAAAATGCTTTAAAAATTCAAAGACATCTTTCAATGGTTAACTAACGCAAGGCGCAATATCAGACCTTAATATTGACCCATAATATTTAACTTGAACCAGGTATTATATCACAGGGTAATAGTGTACCCTACCACAGGAAATAATTATAGGTCAATTAGGGGGTACACTATGTATATTTTAAATAGTGCATTAAAACAAGGAAAATTCGAAGACACTTTTCTATGTTAACTAACGGCACGGTATCGGACCTTAATATTGACCTATAATTTTTAAATTGGACCACGTATTATATTACAGGGTTATAGTGTATCCTACCACAGGAAATAATTATAGGTCAATTAGAGGGTACACAGCGTGACCCTAAAGTTTACTATGTATGCCCTCTGCGAAATAGAGTGTTCTGAGAAGCTTAAAATGAAGAAATTAGCGTTCTAAAATGCTTTAAAAATTCAAAGACATCTTTCAATGGTTAACTAACGGCACGGTATCGGACCTTAATATTGACCTATAATTTTTAAATTGGACCACGTATTATATTTACAGGGTTATAGTGTACCACATGAAATAATTATAGGTCAATTAGGGGGTACACAGCGTGACCCTAAAGTTTGCTATGTATGCCTATGCGAAATAAAGTGTTCTGAGAAGCTTAAAATGAAGAAATAAGCGTTTTAAAATGCTTTAAAAATTCAAAGACATCTTTCAATGATTAACTAACGCAAGGCGCAATATCAAACCTTAATATTGACCCATAATATTTAAATTGAACCAGGTATTGTATTACAGGGTAATAGTGTACCCTACCACAGGAAATAATTATAGGTCAATTAGGGTTTACACTATGTATATTTTAAATAGTGCATTAAAACAAGGAAATACGAAGACACTTTTCTATGTTAACTAACGGCACGGTATCGGACCTTAATGTTGACCTATAATTTTTAAATTGGACCACGTATTATATTACAGGGTTATAGTGTACCCTACCACAGGAAATAATTATAGGTCAATTAGGGGGGTACACAGAGTGACCCTAAAGTTTACTATGTATGCTTATGCGAAATAGAGTGTTCTGAGATGCTTAAAATGAAGAAATAAGCGTTCTAAAATGCTTTAAAAATTCAAAGACATCTTTCAATGGTTAACTAACGCAAGGCGCAATATCAGACCTTAATATTGACCCATAATATTTAAATTGGACCAGGTATTATATTACAGGGTAATAGTGTACCCTACAACAGGAAATAATTATAGGTCAATTAGGGGGTACACTATGTATATTTTAAATAGTGCATTAAAACAAGGAAATACGGAGACACTTTTCTATGTTAACTAACGGCACGGTATCGGACCTTAATATTGACCTATAATTTTTAAATTGGACCACGTATTATATTACAGGGTTATAGTGTACCCTACCACAGGAAATAATTATAGGTCAATTAGGGGGTACGCAGAGTGACCCAAAA